>NC_056749.1:405367527-405667527 GCF_019279795.1 Protopterus annectens
TATGTTCTTGTCAACTAGAAAACCTTTTATATTTGTTAACATATGATTTTCAAGTAGCAGGCTTTCTTGCATTCATTAGTACCTGCTGTACATCTTCAGTTAACAGGTGCCTAAAGTGAATTAAGACCCTAACATCCAGGCAATCACTTAAAGTTGATTGGGGCCAGAGTTTATCAAACACTTCCTGCTCTAGTGTTAGTAGATCCATTCTTTGTGGAAACATATGGTAATTGCCACTGGCCATTTCCAAAAGCAGGGAGAACCACTGTTGCCTGGTCAGAAGGGAGTCACCACAATGTTCTTAGTGGGTTGCTTCTGAATCTTTAGAAGCACCCCAGATATCAGTGGACAGGGAGGAAAAGCATATTTGAGCATTTGTATCCAATGAAAAGAAAAGGCATCTGTATTCCAGGCCTGCTTGCATGGAATTCTGGAGTAGAATCTTGGAGTCTATATTAGATTATCGAACATTTAGAAAAGTGAACCATGATTTATCGACCCCTTGTAAGTGAAAGCTTACAAACTCGAACGCTTAGAACAGTGATTTTTTTCCAAGGGAAAACAAAAATCGCTGTTCCAAAAAAAAATGCACACTTAAAACATAACATAAAGTGGGGGGCTTCATTGTGCCCCCCTCACCCCCCCTACTTAAATACACCAACTCTGAGATCACACAACAGTGACAAAAATGACAAATTAATGGACACGGCCAAGCAATTTCTTTCCCACGGAAAGATTTCACTTATATGCTGCTTCGTCATTCTGCCTTTTCGTCTTTTTAAGTTCAATCAAAACGCATTCGAAAGAATGTGTCTTTGGTCATCTAATAGGAACCCGGATTTTGTGATTGTTCATAGAAGAGGCAAATAGGTCTGCCTGAGGAACTCCTCACAGACTGATCAAATTTTGAAAGACGTCCAATCTAATTTCCATTAGTGACGGTCTGCCCTTGTCCTGCTCAGCTCAGCTTGTCTACCACACAATTTTGCTCTGATAGAATGTAGGATACTTATATAGTATGACTGTGCTATGAAACTGTATTCCAAGCTAACATGGCTAGTCGGCAAAGGGTGCGTGACATGGCTTTGCTTGTTGATGTACCATGTGACTGTGGTGCTGTCTTCAACAACTGGAAAAAGTCCTGGGGACCAAATATGATTCAGTGAGTTGAGTGCCTTGATCAGGGAAAGCATCTATTTTGTATTTATGTGATTGCATCTGTCCTTGGTGTCTCTCACAATTTGCACTTTTATCCCTCCTGAAACTGCTACCCAAGCAAAGTGGGAGGTGTATGAGAGAAAACAAGCAACAAAAGCCAATAGAAATTTAAAGCCTTTAAAAGTCACCTTTTCACACAAAAACACAGTAAAAAAATACTTTAAAACAATTTCCAGCCCTCAAAGTAAAATAAACACAATTTCTCCACAAAAAAAATGTTTTTTTTTTACTTTAAACATTTTTGAACTAACATGAAAAGAAAAAAGTACACTGTCATTTAAAAGTGTGGTTAAATCTCTTAAAATTGCTTAAAAGTAACTTTCCTAAACAGAAAATACAATAGAAACAAGAATATTTTAATGTGAAAGTTTTTTTTTTCCCTAAGAGGGAACTTATCTGCCCAGCAAAGAACGGTACAGGCCAACCGTTGATACTTGAGGGCTCGAACAGAAGCAGTCTCCTCAACTGCAGGAAAGCTCTGAAGGACTTGGCACCCAAACTTGTCTCTCTTGTCAGCTTGGCTTGAGCTGACTAATGGTTTGGGTATGTGGTAGGTGCCCTGAAGCTGCCTGTTACATTCTTGGCAGGATATAACTCATATGTCTAAGGCTCCTGCAACACTTATCAATATGCTGAACATCATCATATCTTCATAGCTGCTATGGGGGTAAACAATGTGGTGTACCAGCCTGTGAAATGTTGCAGGTGCTCTATGAAGACCAAAAGGCAAGAGTCTGCCATAGAAGAATCTATCTTCTGTGTGGAAAGTGCCATTCTAATTCCTTAGCTTCTATGTGTAACGAAATTTGCCTTTCACCTTTGTTTAGATAAATAGTGGACAAAAACCTATCCCTGCCCAGTTTTTCAATCAGTTCATCCACTCAGGGCATATGGGATAAATCAAATTTAGATATACTATTTAATTTTCTAAAGTAATTTCAACATCTTATATACTCTTAGGCTTTGGGACCAGTACTATGGGCTATTTGACTCACTTTGTCATTTCTCTGTGATTCCAGGTTTGAGCATTTTCTGTATCTGCTTCTTCACTGCTTAGAATTTGGATTCAGGTTTTTGGCAGGTTTTAAATTTACTTTCCAAGCTATATCATGCTGGATTAAATTAGTTTTGCCACACAACTCTGAAAATATATCTTTATTCCTGATTATAAATGGTTTTACTGCTTTTTATCCTGAGGCATTGATAATGTTTCATCTATTCTCTACTCAAATAAATTTTTATTAATTTTTTCCATATCTTCAAATAGATTGAACCATAAATAGTGAAACATAAAATAATATAACATAATCAACTAGTCAAATATTTACAAAAGCAACTATATACATTTGCCTAAGAATACAATCTATAATATCACATGTTTCCACATACAATATGCAGTTTGTATATGTTTCATTTATTTTGACATCAGGGCACTCTGTGCAGGCCTTTACTTCCTCTGCAGATATACTTACCTTAGAAATACTAGTTTCTTTCCAAGGCTTTAGAACATTTATGTGGTATCCCAGTTTTCTCACCCTGTAAGTTACTTTGCTTTTCTTTCAGCAGTTTCAAAGGTGCCTTCAACTTTGTAAGGAGTTTATTTTCTGCAGTGGGTACTAGCTACGGTACTTTATTTTCTGGTCTGAATTCAGTGAGAAGCATTTTATTATATGATGTCTGTTATGTCTCCTGTGCTTTTTCCATATATTCATATACTATAGTCCTTATAGTTCTTAACCTGTCCTGCAGTTTTTTTTTCTGTAAGTTGCAGTATCACACTTATAAAGGGGTTGTTTTTCTTATCTTGTATATCTTTTGCTATATTTAGGATGTTTTGGGGATGTCTACTATACAGAAGCTCAGATGGAGTGAATCCATTTGAGGATCGGGGTGCTTCCTTTATAGGAAAGAGAAGAAATAGAAGCAGTTGGTCCCATTTTCTTCCTTACGATTCTGGAGCCTTTATTTACATAGGCTAACAGTGTCAGTGGTACAACATAGCATACTCACCTTTGGTGCTGAAGACTGTGAGCTCTACTCCCACACCAAGTAGATCGATTACTGACATTGCAGTGCAGCGCAAGGGAGCTGCTGCACTCCAGAGTGTGCCATCCTTTAAATGAGAAGTTAAACTGACACCCCAGCTACTTGATTTGGTGGTAGCTCAGGTGAATCTAAAAGATCCCATGGCACCTACCAAAAAGAGCAGGAGTACTTCAATTTTATATAAAAAAGAGTGTTATTTACAAAATATTTACATATCTACTAATGTACAAATATATAGATATACAAATCTGTTTACACAGTCAATATTTCAGTCATACTAAATTTTCATCCCTATTAGACCCCCAGCCCTTTTTCTGTAACCACCATCTGATTTTACTTAATATTGTTGGTAAAATCCATTTATCATGAAACTTAATTTATTTTATTATTTCATACCATATAACCCATATAACATAAAATAACTTTTTATCTGTTCTTTTAACATATTCTTTACTTCAATTCTTATAATATCCATATTTAATTATATCCTTGTTTATTTTATCCACTTCTTTTATATCTTCAAAATAATCTTCTTTACATAGTTTTCCACATAATGTTCTTACTGTTTTACATTTCAAAAACATGTTCCATAATTTCTACTTCTTGACAAAATACAAACATATTCTATCACTTTTCCTTTTATATGGTATATTTCCTTTTACTGACAGTTTATCTACTACCAGTCTCCATAAACATTTTGACATTCTACTTTCTGATTACACTACTTGTTTCTTATTTTTCTTGTTTTGAGTTTTCATCTGTTAGGTTTTCCAATATTTTTTCATAGTAATATTTTATCATTACATTCTTATACTATACTTTTCTAATTTTTTTCTATATCATCAATTTTTATTTTTCACAAAATATTTTCATGGTAGTATTTTAGTTCTTCATTTATAGACTCATTTTCTCTTTTACTCTTTTTTTTACCATACCCCAAAATGTATCATACTTATATTCATGCAGTTTTACCACTAACCTCTCATCTTTTTCATTTATCCACTATAACAATGTGTAAAAATTTAATGAAGCAGCATATATCATGGGGTTAATTAACTGTAAACCTCCTCCTTCATACAAAATTCCTATTTTTTCACTATATTTAATATAGAACCCCATATAAATGAAAAAGTACCAACATTAATTCCTTTACAAATACTGTTGTCAACATAAATACACTTGCTAAGTATGCTGTTTTTCCCATCATTACTGAATTCATGAAATAAGGCTATTTTCTGAATGATAATTTATATGTTCTCCAGGAAAAGACAGGTTTGTTTTATTTCTTCTACTGTTTTTTTTAGTATATCACCTAAGCCTTTATTTTACTCTTTATTTAAAGCCACCCCTATCATATCTAGACACTCATCTATGCAAATTATTACTTCTTGAATCCAAATTCTTTTGCAATTATTATGTCATTTGCATATGTTAACAAGACTGGAATTCTTAACCCTTCAGGTGTTATATACCCTGCCTCCTTCATTTTGTATTTTTTTTCAGATACTATCACATTCATAAATAATGCAAAGAGTATAGAACTCATTGGGCACCTCTGTGTGACACCACTCTTCATATGTACCTTTTGGCTTAACCAGCCATTTATAAGTATTTTTACTTTATTATTATTATTATATGCTGACATACATAATTTCCTAATTTTCTCACTTATATTCTTTCATTATTACCCATAACATTTTGTGTCCAGTTGTGTCAAATGCCTTATTAAGGTCTTCTATCTTGATTTTCACTTCTTCTTTTCTATTCATAATATCATTTACAATTTCTCTGTTACTAATACTTTTTGACAGCCCTTCCCCATTATACTGTATATACTATCTTCTATAATATTTTCCATTTTAGTTTCAAATCTCTCTTCTATTATTTTCATAAATATAGAAATCACAAAGCAGGCTGGGGTTACAAGAAACAAGGATAAAATTTATTCTTAAGCACTTTCGTCACAGATTACAGTTGACTTCTTCAGAAAAAAACAGAGTGCCTCCACCCGACTCCTTAAATACTCATTACAAACACATTCCAAACTAATTTGTAAAAAACACCATAGGCATTTAAAGGTACAGACTCCCTGTTTGCTCCACAATTATGCATGCAAGATAAAAGCAAACTAACTATAAAACATGATTCAACATGTACTTTAAACTTAGTGTTTTGACAAAAAATCATAAAGTGAACAAGTGAATAAAAAATCAACAATTAGATGAAAAAATCAACAATTAGGTAAAAAGGAGGTCCTATGGATTACTGGCTTGAATATAAAGAACTGTTATGGCAATTAAGGGTCAACGCCAATATTTTTCCAGGGTTGAATGAAATGGTTTCAATAACTAACTTTTTGAGGTTAAAAACTGATTTTTTTTTTATCTAATTGTTGATTTTTTCATCTAATTGTTGATTTTTTATTCAACTGTTCACTTTATGATTTTTTTGTCAAAATACTAAGTTTAAAGTACATGTTGAATCTTGTTTTATAGTTAGTTTGTTTTTATCTTGCATGCATAATTGTGGAGCAAACATGGAGTCTGTACCTTTAAATGCCTATGGTGTTTTTTACAAATTGGTTTGGAATATGTTTGTAATGAGTATTTAAGGAGTGGGGTGGAGCCACTCTGTTTTTTCTGAAGAAGTCAACTGTAATCTGTGACGAAAGCACTTAAGAATAAATTTTATCCTTGTTTTTTGTAACATCAGCCTGCTTTGTGATTTCTCAATTTGTGTTACTTGGTTGGGGATTTTCATAAATATCTTATAATCATTATGATTCAGTTTTATCAGTCTCCAGTTTTGTAATTGTCTTCTGCTCTCCTTTCATATGAATTTAAGTATTCCACTACATAAAACTGTGCATAAAACTTTCATTTAACTATTCATTCAAAATCTTTTTTTTTTTTTTGCCATTCCCTTAATTTTTTAAACATTTTACACCCTATTCCATCTGGTCCTGCAACCGAATCTATATATACTTGTATTAATACTTTATCTAGCTCATTTAAAGATATTTGCTTTTCCAAATGTTTAATCTATTTTTGTTAACTTGTTTAATTCCCATGTTTTTTCACTACCTTCTTTATTGTACTACACTATTCATAATCTTTTCCTGAGTTCTTTTTATTTTTCTCATTACACTATCACCTTCTTTTAATAATCTACTTAATTAACTTGACAATTGATTCTCTTTTTCTTGTAAAAAACATTTACTTATATAACAATTCTTGTTTTTTTCATGAATTTTTTCATATAATTTCTTTCTCTCTCAAAGTACTTTCTGTTGTTCTAAATCTTTCAAGGCATTATTATATGTTCTGTTATATGTTTCTTTCTCTGCTTTTCTCACATCACTTTGCCACTGTAAAAACAAAGTTTTTATATTTTTACTTAAATATTATCCACCATTCAGACCACTTTTTATAAACCATTCTCATAGTAATATGATCTTTTCATAACTGTATTACCAATCTCTTTCTTTCTTCATTCCATGCTTTCTCGTTTATCTTTTTTTATTCCTTTGCCTATTTTTATATATTCCTTGTTTTCCTCTATCTCTAGCCATATTGCAAGATGATCAGAAAATCCTGTTTCAACTACCACCCCATTCTCTTATCATTAAACCTTCTGATACTACAAAATAATTCATTTCTATTCTATACATACCCATTTTGTAAGTCCAAGAATTTTTTTCCCAAAGTTTTAACTTACTACATCTTATAATGTCTAACTTTTTTCTTCTATCATTTCCTTTCTTCTTACACCTGCCTCTTAAATCTATAGTGTAAAAATCTGATGAAATAAGCTTTCCCTTTTTTTACAATTAACATAAGTGTATAATGTTATAATTCTTTGTAATTGTTCTTTCCATTTTAAATCTACAATGGTTAATCTTCTCATTTTTGCAAAAGTTACATTTAATATCTTTGCTGTATTTCTACAGAATAGAGCTATTCCAGAACATCACTCATTTCCCAAATTCCAGATTATCTTTCCTCCCCATAGTTTCCCTATTTGTAATCTTTCTTCATTTGTGAAAAATCTTGTATCTTTTAATATAATTCCATTTATATCACATGTATTACACCACTCCAAAATATATTTTTTTACTATATTCTTAATACTATTCACATTTACAGAAAGCACTCTAAAAATTTCATTTTCCCTTTTTCTTAGATTCATGGTTTCATAAGTTTATAGCTAATTACTAGACTAGCTTTCTTAATACCTATTGTAAGTCTAGCTACTTTCCCTCACAAAGGTGAAATCAGACACTGCATTTTGTCTCTGTTAGTCAAACAGCTTAACCATTATACTAACCCCCAGTCATTAGCTGTATATATTTGTTTTCATCTATTCCTTTATTTTTTGTTTCTTTTGTATTTATCCCTTTAAATTTTCTTTTTCCGATAGAATTCTTTTTTCTTCTACTACCTCCCAATTTATGTCTTTTTCATCACTTATTTCAGAACTTTCTTCTATGTTCTCTTTATTATTTTTTCTCATCTATTTTTTCTTCTGTTTCTACTGCTACTACTTACATGTCTTCTCTTTATTCATTTTCTTGTCTTTCTTTTTCTTTTTCCTTACTTGTATTTTCATTTTTGCAATCCATCCATAAATGTCCAATTTTGTTACATTTATAACATTTCAATTCACATTTTTTTGTATCATGTCCCATTTTTCCCACACATTTAACATTTTCTATTATCACAGTTACTTATCAAATGTCCTTCTTTTCCCACAAAAAAAAAAAAAACACAGTATTACAATTCCAGCCAGCAGTTCATAAACCCCTTCTGTCATAAACTTTTGCAGTGTACAGTTTTAAATGTCCTTTCAAAGTCTGTATATCTACCTCTGTTTGAAGTTGTATATGAATTTTCTGTTTTTGTTTCCCTGTTAAATGCTGGCATCACATAAAGATTCCATAGGTTACAGTATTTTATTTTCATGTTCTCTAAGAAAAATTTCCATTGAAAAAACAGTCTCAAATATAGTGTCATAAAAAGTCTGTTTAATAATAAGTATAAAAGTTCTAACTTCATGTGCTTTTATACTTGCTAGAGCTATTAAATTGTCCCCTTCACAGCTGGCCATTTCTTTGACTTCATTACTTTGAATTCTTACAACATACATCTGTTTTTTATTTTATTTTGCCTTATTTTCTGCTTTTCCACTTTTGCCTTCTTTTACTTTCACTGCATTTGTTTTCTTTTCCATCTCACCATTATTCTTTAGGATTGTCTCTTCATCTTGCTTTTGTATTTTCTCAAAAATGTCCCCTCAGGAAACATCTTCTTCTTCATGTTCTGGCTCACTCTCTACCACCATTTATTTAAGTAAAACATCCTGCTCCCCTCCCAACTGGAGGGTTGTAATCCTACATCCTTCATTTGCTGACTTATCTTCATCAAACTGTTTCCTTTGATATATTTCCTCAGAATCCTGCACACATTCTCTGGTCATAATATTTGCTTTCTCCTCCATTTGTTTTTTCACTCCATCATTTCCTTGTGTTTCCATCTGCCTCCCTATTTCTCCAGTCCACCTCTGTACCTGGAATGGAAACAGGAAGTGCTCCTCAAAAATGGGTCCCACTCACAACAGTGACAAGTAGGGGAAGTTCCCCAGTGCCCTGGCCAAATTTCCCCTAGTAGTATATATACCACCTCAGGTCTTCCTTGAAAGGAAGTTACTAGCCTAGTGGAAGTAACCTGATCAACAAAGGATAAATAAATTAAATTAAAAATGTTCAACTACCTCATCTCCCTGGGGGTGTCACATAAATATCCTTCATTTAAAAAAAGTCAAAGTTCATGTATTGCTTTGGACCTGAATATGCTGCCTTACTCAGTAAAACCTTTCCTGGGAATTTCTTCTGCAGGAAATAACAGTGATAGTTCATTTTCAATGGACTTTGTATTAACTGTTTTCAGGGATACTATCTCATACAATGTTTTTGCATAATTAATGATTACTAGGATATACTGGTAACCCTTACTTGATTTCACAAATGGGCCTACAGTGTCTATTACTCTTAATGCATATGTGATTTCCATGATAAGTATGAGTATCAAAGTGCTTAGGCACTATTCTTTGATATTCTGGGCAAGCTGCAAAAAATATGTATCTTGAGAACACCAAACCAGTAAAATCTTTCTAAAATCCTTGTTTTTGTCTTATTCATTTCCAAATGACCACCCAAAGTGAACATGTGTACTGAAGCTTACTTCAGTACACATGTTCTAAAAGGCCTTGGAATTTATATGTGGTTTATTATCCATTATTTGTCTTTGGTTACACTACAGAACAGCTCATTTCTTAGTTCAGAGTATGAGTATATAGACAGTTTCTTGAGGTCTGTCTTAAATTAGGAAAATGGAAACTACTTTCCTCTTTATATTCACTGATGATAGAGTATGACCATTACAATTTGATTTTGTTATGGAATGATAGCAAAATATTGGCTTTAAGTTGTTTGTTAAGACATGTCAAAAATGTTGGTTAAATATACTTAAGCTTTATTCTACATGGAATGGGACCATATCAGTTAAAATTGCAGAAATGGGTTATTGTTATCATTTGAAACTTTGAATTATTAATGAAGATCTTTCTCCTATTGTGAACCATTGGTTTCATGGATTCACTGCTGGTGGAACTGCCTTCTGATTAAGACATGGTGGAAGAAGACTCATGTTATAAATAATCTGACTTTAGGGCTTAATAAAAAGTTTTATAGGCAGGTTTTTATTCAGTTTTTATCAGCTTTATATTTGAAGCTTTGAAGTGTGATTAATATAGCAACCATGACAACGAAACATCAAACCACCAGTAAGCCAGAAAACCACAAACTGAAGAAAACTACACATGGAGGCAGGAAATGTGAATAGTCCAGTGGTGTAAAAAAATGTAAAAGAATACTCCAGTGGTGTACAAAAAATGTAAAAAAAAAAATCTTATTTTCAAATATTAGAATCAGCCACTAACATGCTGTCTTATTAAGTAGTGGCGCGTGGAATTTATGTCCATCAATCATTTGGAAAAAAAACATTTTATTTACAAATTCCTAGTCCTCATGTTTGCCTGTGGAGGGATGGGAAGGAGGGGGAGATTATTACTTGTAAGTCGTATTTAACACATTTTGAAAGTTTTGAAATACTGGTACAGTGACATTAAAAAAGTTTACATACATTGTGGGATGAATAGAAGACCATCTAAGATAGCTGAAGTAAAAGATCATGAAGGAAAATGTTTTACAAGAAAAAGACTTAAGTTATTGTGAGAAATGGATAACTCAAATTGTGAAACTGCTTAATTATGAATGCTAGCTATAAAATTAAGAATGCCACAGATGTATGTTTTATCATCCAGATACAACACTGTTTTAGCTAACATTATCCACCAGAAATAATATAATTATGTTGAATTTAATTGCATTAATCATCCAGATGAATTTTTTTAAATTTGTATACTATTTGAAATTTTCATCATTTGTGTCCTTTTATTTGGATTGGATGAGAACTGTACATGTACGTCTTTTGGGAAATATTTTACTGTATATAACCTTAAGTGTCCTCATTAATGTGACAGTTTTTAGCAGACCAGAATTCATCATGGCTGTTTACTCTAGCATGTATCATGAATCAGACTAGTTACTGGAAAATGGTTCTATTGTTTTTTTCCTTATACTGCCTGAACTCCCTCTTCCAAAAAAAAAAAAATGAGAGAAGAGCTGAAGAAACAAGAAAAGTAAAAGAAAATAAATAAATCTTCCTTCAGTTTATTCCTTTTAGTATTTCAATACATATTAGAAGCCAGGGTTGTATACTAGTTGCTCTTTAAATCCTTATTCAAAAATCTTGAACCTTGGTTAGTGCTAATTGTGATACATTGCTTAAGAGAAAGTTTAATTTCAATCTTATACGCAATTCAAGGTTTAATACGTTTCTCAGGTTAATTACATACTGCTTATCATTCCATCCTTTTTCTTTGTTGATAGAGACTGAATTAAGGAAAATAAGGGTTTCAAGGTGAAGTTTTGTAGAACGATATAAAGAAGATCCCTGAAATTTACCTCAAAAAATTACCATGAACATTTTTGTACTCAGTAGCCTACTAGCCTCTCCAATGTGACTTGTATCTCAATTTTTGAGCCATTCCTGTATGACCTATTTCTTTGCAAAACCAATCGGGGCTACATACAGCTGTAATATGAACTTAAATCTGTACCAACAAATAAACAAGACTTGCTGGAGGAGAGAGGTTCCTAACCCAACCTCTTGCCAGCCTGTGGAATACTTTACTAGTACAGGTAAAACAAAGTACTACATTGACCACCTTTAAGACTAGTCTTGATATGTGGATGAACAGGCACACATTTAAACCAAGGTATCATGTACTACCCTACTCAGTTTGGGAGTTGAGCCCTATTAAGTGCTTGTAAAGGGTGGCAACATTTTTAAGTGTTTCTATTTAAAGGTGTATGCTGGTGGCATCTTATGGATCCTGTGATTACCTGCCTAGTGTTGTTCTTGTGCACCTACAATACTCAAGAGCCCTACTTCTGTCTTACTCTATAGCATTTGATTTTTAAACAGGCAGTCACTAAAAATGGCCTGTACTACTCTACAGTTATTGGGCCTTCTATTGTGCCATCTGCAAAGATAACAACTGCTGTCTATTGAATTAACAACTGGTAAAATTGTTACTTTTCATAAGCTGTATAGTAAGGCATGTATGGGAGTGTTTCTGTTCAAAATAAGCATAAACCAAAACCAGTTCTTGACAGATGAAATTTGAGACAGGATCTTACTGAAATTAAGCAATGTATGAGGATGACCTGTGGCACCATTAAGCATTATGTAAGAGCACACTACTTATTTATTTGGGGAATGAATGCATATTTTTGGAAAGGCAGAAATACCATTTTTCTAAACAATGCTTTTATATTTTGATTTTGAAATTTCATTAAAAATACAAGTCATTAAAACTAAAAAAAGCAATAACTTGTCTCAACAGCCAAATACAAATCATTAAAACTAAAAAAAATTATATCTGTAATCTTCTACATAGTAACACAAACAAGCACAACAGTGGAGGCGCATGAGCTACTAAATCTGTACATCTGTTGTTTCTACTGTCTCATAAGCTGAAGCTGTGAAACAGCTTTGTTTATCCTCTAATAGTTCTTGATTTCCATTGCTTTCCCTTTATTGTATGTATTATATGTAAATGCACACATGACAGGCTAATACACTCTTGGCATGCCATTTGTACCTGTACTGTTCTGAATAGTGGCATATATCTTTAAATTCCCCTCACCCACTACTTTGATTGGCAGGAAGAGGACAGATTTAATCTGTAACAGAGAAGGCTGTCATCTTGCAGGAGGAAATGAACTACATTCTAGGTAGGAGATAAGACAACAGTTATGTTACCATCATAAATGACGCACACTGCTTCTAGGATGGTGCCATATACATGCTATAGTATTTCAGACACAGCGCAGAAGATAGATGTATACAGTACACACATGGATAAAATTCTCTAGGCAATGAGGTATGGAAACAGAAAACTATATGCATACAAATACAACTGGAAGAAGACAGCTATTCCAGTAAGTTCATCTGATTGACATGTCTTGCTTTTCCCCCCTGGTATTATAACATTACCATCATGGAAATCAGACACATGATATTCTGCTTTACAAAGCAATAACTTGTCTCAACAGCCAAATACAAGTCATTAAAACTAAAAAAAATTATATCTGTAATCTTCTACATAGTAACACAAACAAGCACAAATGAAGAAGTCAAGTGTAATACCGACGAAAGCGCTAAATAAAGAGTTTTTGGTCCAGCTTCCACTTTGGAGTGTCTTCTTACTGGAATCTTCTACATAGTGGTTGTCAATAAGTCTCATGATGCGACTGAGCAGAAGTGTATATCAAGTGTGCACAATGAAATTTGAATCTATGGTATGAAGTAAATATCAGATCACAAAATCAGTATGTATAAACTGTGTAGTGACCCTTCTCTATTGAGTTAGAGAGGTAGTTAAGGACATTGCCTGAAATGTTATACTACCTCCAATGATACCAGAGTGTTCGTTAGTCTAATAAAATATGCCTCAGAGGATGAATGCACAAATAACAGTGTAAAACTGAAGGTCCTAAAAAAGAGATTAACCAGCTATGAAGAAGAGAACACTAACAGTTAGATGAAAACAATGGCACCAGGCATCTACCGTAGTGTCAAGAAGCTAGCAATAATTGACAAAAATATACTACACATGTTCAGAAACTCTTAAGGAAAAGTTGAAAAACTTTACTCTAAAAGGTAGTCTGGAAAAAGAAGAAAATAGAAGAAAACTGAAAGCACATTTAGCTCAGACTATGATTGAGATCATTTTACTATGGCGACAAACAAGATCTGAAGGTGAGGTTCACAGAGGAATTATGGGAAAGTGTGTAGGAGCTTGCGGCACTAGACCACTAACAAATGGCCAGACCAGATCTGAGGAGTATCTCTGTACCCAAACTTTTGGAGCAGATGGACTGAGGAAATAGGATCAAGGTAACAATTAGCTGGTGTATATTCTTTATGCTAGAGAATGTTGCCATTGTTTATGGTTTGGAGGTACAAGGGTTGATTCTTCAACACATAATATTATTACTTAACCAGTCAGGACAACTACAGAATAAGTACAGTTGGAAAGTAGCATATCAAGTCAGACACAGGATTTTCAAGCTTAAAGTTAGTAGCATTGGTCTCATTGAGGTTCTAGAATAAGGAAAACAACCCTTGTCCATGTGCTTGGGTTATAAGGGAGTTCAACCAGTGCTTGGAGATTTTTCTTTCTTACCTATCTAAAGTGCCTTTTCAAAAATAGTTCCGTTGACATGGAATTCTGTGTTTCTAGGACAAATACTTATAGGACATAAAGCTGAGAGCAAGTAAATTGTACCTCAGCTACCAAACAGCTACAAATATCTGGTCTATATTACATTGACAAATGCTTAAATGTTCAAATCTCTAAAGGTCAACCTTTAGAGATCAAACAGTTAAGTGTTCGAAAATGTAATAAAAAAAAAAAAAAAGTAAAATGAAAGGGTTTTAGCATGCAGTAGTGCATTCGCATAAGTGTATTCGACTATCTGCATAGAGATCGCGGTACAGTTGGGATTGGAAATTCATCAATATCCCCACTGCAGTGCGATCTCGGAGTTAGAATATATTAGTAGGGGGGGTGGGGGGAACAGCCCCCACAGGGGAGTGCAGAGGGCTTACCCCCCTGCAAAAAACGTGATATGTCATATAGGAGTCTGATTTACATCAGCTCCTATATGGCTATCACATGATGGTTTCGGCCACAATGTCAACTCAAATGTGTCGATCATTTGGGTCAACATTGTGGCTGGTCGTAATGGTTGTGTTCGGGTTTACTTTTCGTTGTTTCGAACGAAAAATGTTTTCCTGTTCGAACAAACAATAATAAACAATATATATATATATATATATATATATATATATATATATATATATATATATAGATATAGATAAGCTCAATGATTGCCCAAATATGAAAAAAGGGAAACAGTTGTTAGCATGTAATATGGTTTCCTCTTTTCTGTGCTTGCATGATCTCCAGGTTGACAAGCTAATGGTGAAGTAGCACGGTTCAGCAATTTAGAAGTTGAGTAGTACTTGACAAAAACAGATATTCTATAATCTGGTTCAGATGAATTGCCATTCATTCATTCACTGTGTCCACAATTAGGAGTTCTGTTCCAAATGTTATGCTCTCTGAAATAAAGAATCACCAACTGATTCATCCTTTCTTTGCAAATGTATTATTATGTCTTCTTACCCAAAATCTTGTAAATCTCATAATGACAGTGACAAACCAGTCTTAGTTTTAAAGTGTACTAAGCTAAGGAAGTTAGCCAGAGCAATTGTTCCCAAAAAAATATGTAATCAATTTTTTTGTCTCTTTTATTTTAAGCATGTTTTACTCAAACACTGATGTTTATTGAGCATGTAATTATTATTTCTGTGTTTTTGATATTATTTGTGTTTTTTATGAGATATGTACAAAGTTAAAGTTGTCCACCTTATGTTTAGGGTCATGCTTGAAAAGAATTCTTAGGCTAACCACCCATCCCATTAAAACTAATGAATTAAAAAACGAATGAATCAATCACTCAGTCAATCAGTAAATAAATCCTCCTCCATCTTTTCCTGCTGGAGAGGAAGTTGCTAAGGACCTATGAATTATGATCAGTAGAAAAAGCTTTCAGGTTCTCATTTCCTGTCAATACGCTTTACTAAAGATTGTATAGAGGGACATTATGGAAAGTACAGATTGTATTTTCCTTCTTCTGCAGAAATGTTCATAGCCTTGTGTGTGTCTATCCGTTTGTAGTGACGTTATTCAATAACTTAGGATGTTGCACTTACAAAAATAATAAAAAGTTGTAACAGCTCACAAGATTATGGAAGAAATGACTTTACATCGACCGTGTGCATTAAAACTGTACATTTAATTTATTCCTCCTTTCTCACCTCCAAAAAAATACATTTATGCAGCAGCACAAAATATCTCCTTACTTAGTTTAATATTTCTGCGGTTGGGTCTCAATAAAATATACATTCAATCAGTGCGTAATCAAGCTACAAAATGATATATATATATATATATATATATATATATATATATATATATATATATATATATATATATATATATATATATATATATATATATATATATATATACATATATGTGTGTAACAGGATGAAGAAGTCTGGCTTGCCCCAGTTATTTTCCTACAAGCCTCAATTATGCTTTTATGTAGTGTATATGCTAATCAGTTAATAATCTTTATCATTGTCAGTGTTTATACCTTAGACTATGCATGACAGGCTTTCCGTTAACTCCTCAGTGAGCATAATCACGCTCTACTGGTTAAGCCGTCCGTGGAGGCAGCAGCTGATACCATATGAAAAAGCCTAAATGGTATAATCTCATTTGTAGGTCTTTGGCCTCAAAATTCTCCTCCTGATTGGTTGCCACTGGTTTGTAAACCCTGGTAACATACAAGTAATCCCTGAAACATTAATGCTGCTGCAGTTTCTGAAATCTCAAATGACTACAACAAACGGCATCATCTAGAAAAGGAAAAAATAAATAACCCATTGAACCTGAAATATACTACGAGTGAAAATGCTTACAAATATTGGCATCAGTTTTGTCACGAGTGTTCTCTGTTATGGTGAATGCACTGTCATTTAATTTAAACATAGATTTGCAATGACTAATTCGGTCATTTATGTAAAATTAAAATACTAGTGGTAGATTATTTCTGACAAAGTACAGAAATGCTGTCTCTTGACCTTAAAGTATAATGACAGAGTTTCCAGACGCCCATACAATCCAGAATACCGTGATCATTATAGTATGTTTTGCCAGATGATGTACAGCTGTTATCAGAAACTAAAAAAAAAGATATATTCAACAGTTATATTACTTAATAAGAACACATAAGAAAGCCTTCATGATACATAACAAATATTATACTATGTGAGTCATAAAAAAGGCTCATAAGAGCAAACTCACTGAGTCTGCATGATTAATAAGTAGGCAAGAACTTACGTGCATGACTTTCCTATAGACAGCTTATCACAAATCAGAGATAATGAATTTTATGTTTCTTTAAATTAAACAAAGCATGCCAAAATATTGAAATAAAAAAAAAATGCTTCTTGGAAGGTAGTACTAGCCCACCTCTGCACAGATATTCCTGTTACATTTGCAGAACAGTAGACATTGGGAGGAAATGTGATTTATATTGTACAGCAGTCTCACACAAACAATGATCCTGCTGACTCTAAGAAATGTTACACCCTTAGAAGAAAATATCACATCAACAGAACAAGTTTAATAACCTGACAAAAATTCACTTTGAGTATATAGAAATAATATATATGTACAGCATGTATATGTGGGCACATAGCATATATGAGCAAATATTTCACAGGTAATATGTTTATTAAATGTGTCACATGCAGAGCAGACTCTGCCAGGCACCACTTGCAGTGTGAAATGTGTTTGGTTGAAAAGTGCTTCTTGTAATTTTGAGACAGCAGTTTTCAACATGCATAACTTCAAAAACTGGACTTCTTTAAACCATGTTTTATGCCCTTACCCCAAAGTGCAATGACCTTGAATTTAATATATTGATTGGTAGGGGATGTTGGGACAGTTCCCCTTCAAGGGTGGTGCAGGGGGCACAGCTCCCCCATACAAAAACATGGTTTAACAAAATCTAACGTTTGTAAATATGCACATTAGATATTGTTGTACTCCCATTTCTAGCAGACACACTTCGTGACAAGTTTCCTTGTAGAAACATACACTCAAAAGTCATGTTTTTTAGATCTAGGCTACTCTGCAGCTACACTATAATTTTACAGACATGCTTAGAGCTGATGCCATTTTGATGTCATCAGACTTTAGATTTTGTAATGAAAAACTTCCATTCTTAATTCTCATTTATACTATGTAGCCTCATGGGCAGCAGTCTGTTTACACTTTTTATTTAAATGTCATTTAATTATTTCTTTTAATTAAACGTGCACATGGGAGAGGTTGTTAGTCAAACTACTGACACTTCCGAGGTCAGAAAACACAAAGAATATATATATTTTTTTTCTTTACGTCAGGACTATCACCCTGCACCCATCAATATCAGAAATCTTAACAGGTCTCTACATGCTAGAAATACATCTCTCTCTCTCTCTCTCTCTCTCTATATATATATATATATATATATAATATATATATATATATATATATATATATATATATATATATGTAATATTTATAGGGAGGAAGTTAGAAAAGTACAACACTCTCCTTCACTTTTTTTTAAAAGTTTGGCCACCACGACAGGACACCAGTAATAGTTTTTGATGTTCTCATCACTGACCAACTATTGGATGACAAACAGCAAGGCTGCTTTAGCATTTTAGCATAGAAATTTTGCCCACTATCAACTCCTCTTGAAGTGGGTCTGCTTCAAACGATGAAAATTAGAAAGCAGACCTAATAAAAATATAGTGTGGTTAGCAAACACTGGATCTTATTAAAGAATTCTTAAGATAATAAAGTACAGTAAATAACCATATATAACTGGAATATCCAGTTCTGTACTGAAAGGGAAATGTGTCTTTCATACTGTCAGAACATAAAAGCTGTTGTTACTCAGTAGATTTCAAATTTTACCTCTGTCGAATTTATTTCAAGAAAATTCTCATGTTCTTAGATTCATTTAATGTTAAAAAATGGATTATATTCTTGTGCAGATGAGTGACCAATAAATCTTTAGTTACCTAAGTTACTGTATCTTTTAAATTATATGTTCTAGCCAATACCATCTTTCATACTCCTTCAAATATGTTTTTGGACCAGGCTGTATGTTCTAGGAAGAAGAATAGTGTGGATATCTGCAGATACTCCAGATCTAAGACACAGGGTATATGTTCATGTAGGTGACAAAATAATGCGATATGCAGAACATGCTAATGAGTGAAGAGGGACTCCATGCAAGTGACTCACATGGTGTTTGCAAATGATAAGACCCAAAGTGGTGACCAGTCCGGAAACATAGAAAATCGATGCCCTGCTCCATGGTGCATATCCATTTTTTACAGTGATAATCATAGTAAACAAGGTTGGGGGGGCTGCTTATATTAGTAGCAGCAATTGCTCATAAACATATGTTAAGATTCCATAAAAGCTTGTGCCTGCAGTGTTGCATGGTGCAGCTGTCTGCACCAACAGAGGAGGTACAGACAGTGCACAACATACCACCATTGCACAAATCAGTAGACTGTGGACTGTTTCCATGTGGACAGGTAGACTGTAAGGGACTTTGATGAACTGTGTTGCCCACAAGTGGAATTAAGGGGGAAGAGTATTATACTCACTCCTTTTGATGCAAAGGTATATGTAGTTCTAACCATCTTAGTTATAGAGACCTTTCAGCAACTTACTGGAGACACATTAGTGATATCACAGGTGTCAAGTACTTCAAAATGCAGGAAATGCAGAGCAAGGTACCACACAAAATTGTTCTTCTTCAGAAACACCAAAGCAAACCAGTGTACTTTCTGCACAGTTTGTTTACTTCAAAATGCAGGAACTGCAGAGCAAAGTACCACACAAACTTGTTCTCCTTCAGGAACGCCAAAGCTTTATTTTATAACAACAAATAAGAGCTTTCATCTCAAATGAACTTTAAAAGAGACTTCATCAGAAACAGTGTATTGTCAGCACAACTACAAATGAATAGTGACTAGTGAATATTGCAGGTGTCAGCCTCTCAAATCCTAGGCCAGTTCCTTGACATTATGCTACAGCATGTGGAGGATCATATCTGTCTCTTCAGGAATGTAGAGTTAAGAACCAACAACATTCTGGCATTGAATGACACAGTCCATTTCCCCTGAGGATGTAGGATCCATAGATTGCCATCATAGCTCCACCCATTCCGTAAGGACTTTGATACATCAAAAAGTAGAGCTTCCACTCCCTTAACTGCCAGGTGGTATGCAATGTCCAGGATAGTATTTATAATGTGTCCATGCACCACCTGAGTAGGTGATGCTGAATATGTCCCTGGACCTTGATTGATGACCCCCATAGGCAGCCCTCAGACCATATAGGAAATTGTCTGTATTGCAGCACATACAAGTGTGTGTGTGATATAGGGGAGTGGGTGTTTGGCTTACTGAAGGGATACTTCTATTGCCTAGACATGTCTATAAGTGCACTGAAGTATTGTCTAGATACAAGACAATGTAATACTAGATGAGATGTAAGACTTTTCTTTCTGAAAAAAAAAAAAAATTGCCATAATGGTTAAGGTCTTTGCCTCCCACAAGCAAGGTACAAGGTTCAGTCCTGACCACCAGCCAATTCTGAATGGAGTTTGCATGTTTTCGCTGTGTCTGTGTGGGGTTTCACCCTCCCAAAAACAGAGAGTGTTTTCACCTCCAACTTACTCATCAATAGAGTTGTGGGCAGCAGCTCATTCTCTAGATGGTGCCTGCAGGGGAAAGAGGTTTATAGAGCAACCACTTTGGGCATCAACTGTGGTGCGCAATATCCTCTTACTAGGAGAACAGAGATCAAAGACTGTGTGCTCTAGCTACTTGGTGGTGCAAAATTTGGCTCTATGTGATACAAACATGTTGACTAATGTCACCAAAATGTATATAGATGAGAAGTAGGTTGAGGACCAGACCTATGCCAGGGACCCATGCTAATGATGGGAGGGTGTATATGTGTTCCTCATGTGTGCCTGACATAAAGCTCAGCAGCCCTGAAACAATAAGCTACTGGGTTACTGGTGTCCACTTGCCCAGCTTGTGTTACCTGGGATAACTCTGTTGAGATATAAAACCAATCAACCTGACAAACATGAACTAAGGATTGCTACACTCGGTGTAGGCTCATTGGCAGGATGCAGCTGGGAAGTGGATGACATGATGGTAAGAAGGAGGTTGGACATTCTATGTATCCAAGAGACAAGATAGAAGGGCAGTGCAATGAAGCCACTTTGCTTGGGATCCAGAGTTTACTACTCAGGACAGACTAGAAATTGTGTGGGAATTGTGGCAAGGAAAAGGCTTCAGAAGACAGTGAGGGATGTCCTCAGAATTAATGTTAGACTCTTGGCAATCATTCTCCAGGCTAATGATAGGGCAGTATTCATAATCTCAGCCAATGCCCCACAGCAGGGTTGTGACAGTGTGGAAGAGTGCATTCAGATAGCAGTTGCATTCAGATAGCAGTTGTAAGATCTACTAGATAAAGCAGGACAGCATGAATTAATGTTGATAATGGGTGACCCGAATACACAAACCAGGACAGATAAAACAGGATATGAGGACTGCCTGACTTCACATGGGTGGGGTAGCAGAAAATAAGAAGGAGAAGCCATTCTAAACTTTTGTCTGGCAAATGGCTTGACTGTGGCCACACAAGGTTCAGCAAGAGCAACAGTCACTAGATCACATATGTAAGTGGCCAGCATGTAACTCCGGTAGACTTTCTACTAATAAGGGAGAGACATTGGAGCAGAATCAGTAATTGCAAAATCATTCCCAGTGAATGAGTCAACCCACAGTACATACTATTAGTTGCCACAATCGGCTGTAAGCAGTGGTCAAAGAATATACTAGGCTGAAGGCAAGGAAGATGACTGGAGAGTATGCACAAACGTTCATGGAATTACTCAGGACTCTAGCACCTCAGGAAGAAGAGGAAATATCTGGCGTTGAAGAAGAATGGTAGCACCTCAAAACAGCATGTGTGAGGACTTTAGAACTGATTGTTGTTGTGGATGATGATGATCTACAGCAAGAGTTTTGTTGTATTTACCATGCTGCTCAGCAAGACATTCTGCAGACACAGGGAGCAGCAGGTGAACATCTTGGCATTGCCTTTCATGTCAGTTGTGCCAGCAGGAGATGAGTAAGATGGAAATTTAAGGGAGGAACATTCAGCAGCAGTACTACAGCTGAGGCAGAGGTGGGTGCAGTTCATCGCAGCACTGACAAAGAGGTAGCATCTGGCCCACAACTAATGATCATGACACAGACAAAGCAGAGCAAAATCATGCATGGGATATTACACCCAGGCTATGCAGGCCATTAGGTACCACTGTAGCCAAACAGATTAAAGAGTGTATAAGCAGTCCAACAATCCAACCACCTCATGTAGGGATGCAAAAAATAAAGTTTAATGAGGTAAGCGCTTTCACTACAACTGTTGCTTCATCAGACCATTGATGAAAAATTCCAAAAAACTATTTAAACAGTCAAACAGTGATGTCAGAAAGCATTAAGCAATCAGCATTCACATAAAAGAACACACCCTCTTAAACATACAATACTATAACATTCAGTAATAAACACTTAAAACCTTTCAGTTCATAAAACATTTAAATATAAAACATAATCAATAAAATATTAAAACTAATGAGGCAGCTTCGTAGTCCTTAATATGGGCTTCAAAGACACTTTGCCATTTAAACCAGAAAAAAGTGTCAGCTTTAAACTTCCTTATCCAGCATAACTGTGCACATTCTGTTCTAGATTTAAAGTGCCCCCTCTTGAATTAATAGTCATAACCTCTAAGACTGTAAACTTAAACTTATGTCCTGAATCTTTTTCGATAACATGTTTAGCTAGCGCACTGCGTTCGTCCAGTTTCCTAATATAACTAACATGTTCGAGTGTCCCCTCCTTAAAATTATGATTTGCTTTACCAACATAGTAAGCGTGACAGAGAGAGAGCACTCAGTATAATAGATCACATGTTCAGTTTTATAGTCTGCATAAAAATTAAAATCAATACAATGTTTGGTGATAGGACAAGCAATTGGACTGGTAGTCCATACATATGTACAAGCTGAACAGCCTCTACATGGAAAGGTACCTATACATTCTGAAGTAATAACATTACTTAGTGTTTTACAATTCTTATAGCACAGCTGGTGCTTAAGAGATCTGTTATTCCTAAATGCAAACTTCGGTCTAGGGCCAACTATCTGGTTAATCTCTTCACTGGCTAGCAACAACGGCCAATATTTCTTAATAATATTACAGATGTCTGTTGTACCACTAGAATAAGTAAAAACTAATCATAAGTTATCCTGACGTTGTCTAGCAGGACCAACATCTGAACTGACATCATGTGCACCAAACTAAGGTTTAACAACATTATCTCTATGTGACAACACAAACTCACTCATCCTCTTGACGTCAGAAATAGAATAGCCTCTAGAAACTAGCCATTTTTCATCAGCAACAACAGCTTGTTTAGCTAATAAATCATTACTATGTAGATGCATCTCTCTCAACAACTGACCCTTGACAATATTCCTACGGACATGTCTTTGATGCATATTTGATTTATGCAATATATTATTCCTTTACATTGTTTCCTAAATATCTTACTTTCAAAACCTTGTCCATCCTTATTAATAGTGACATCTAGAAAGTCAATATCAGAAAAAAATAAGTACACTTGAATTCCAAATAAGACATTGTGCTGTGTAAATATTCTAAAAACGTATCAAAACTATCTGTAGTACCTTTCCATAAAATAAATATATTGTCAACAAAACATCTATAAAAAAAACTAATCTGTCCAAATATAAATTGTTATTGTGTACAAACTCAAACTCCCACTGGACAAGGATGGCATTTGCATAGGAGTTAGCACATGCTGTCCCCATCGCCACACCAACTTTTTGCAGGTAAAAATCATCCTGAAATATAAAAACATTATCTAGTATCAATTCCAGTAAAGAGCAAATCAACATCACCTTATTATTGCTCATACCACTCAACCTTGTAAGAAACAACCTAACTCTCTCAACTCCAGTATCATTGGGAATTACTGTAAATAATGAGTTGATATCCAAAGTAACAAAAAGCAATTCAGATAAATCATTACGTTCATTTTGCCTTGCATATAAATCATGTAAAAACACTTTGGTATCTAAGAACAGAAGGTATGTCATTAAGAAGAGAGTGTAAAGGTTTTTCAACAAAAATTGACAGCAGTTCGGTAATCCAGCCCTGGCTGGTGACTATAGGTCACAAGGGGGGGGGGGGGTTATACACATCTTTATGTATTTGTAGAAGCCCATGTATAAGGGGGACCAAAGGTTGTTCAACCAAGAAATAATCATATAGTTCCTTATTAATAAGGTCTGTTATTAAAAGATCATAAATATAAAATTCAACTTTCCTCATTATACCATTAACTTGGTACTTATATATCTTTAAATAGATTCGTCATTAAGCATAGCATGCATTCGTCTAACATAATCTGTACAATCTAAAACAATACCACCACCTTTGTCTGCAGGTCTTATTTCCAGTAAATCAGATTCTTGCAAAACTTTAAGAGCTATATTCTCATCATATGTCAAGTTATGATATGAACATTTAAAATCATAAGACAAAGTCTGCCGTAATTCATACTCACAAAAAGTTAAACAAGTATTCAATGTAGGGTATATGTCCGGTATGAAGGAATTATGTTTCTTTAACCCTGACACATAATTCCGGTCCTGTTCAGGATAAAGCAGTTTTAATGAAGTATTTCTAGCGAACATTTTCAAGTCTAAAATAGTGGCAATAAGATCTGGTTTCATGGCTGGAATAAACGACAAACCTTTATTCAAGACATTCATTTGTTCAGAGGTTAAGTCACAAGATGACAAATTAAAGACTAACCTAGTATGTTCTGTCTCTTGAAATCTACCTGACTCTGCATTTGGTTCTGATAAGGTCTCTTCAATGAACAGCTCCTGGATCTGCCTCTCTTCTGTCTCTCTCTGATAGGCAGGGGATTCCTTAGAAAAAGATTTATCTGGCCATTTGAGGCCAATATCAGAGATGCAGCACATGCTGTAAAAGTACTGGCAGTAGCTCCCAACACATCATTAGATTCAGCTTGAACTACACATAAACTACTGTTATCCACATAAACAGCATTTATCTGCAGATCTCTCTTTTCTTTTGGTCTTACAGCCTGTGGCTTCAAAGAAGCTGTATTTGTTGAAGGCTGCAAAGTTGCAGAAGGAGTAGCATTCTGAGTTAAATGTATCTTATCATAGGTAGCAGTTCCTGTAACATATGTATTAGTAGGAAGTGAATATGGTAGCCACATACTCCTGGTGGTTGTGGAAGTCAGTAATCACAATTTTGCACTGGTGGAGTTAAACTGCCATGACATGACTTTTGGAGTTGTCTACTCTGCTGGCTTACAGTATCAGGGCTTGTTGTGGTCCTTGGCAGGGAAGGAGTAAGACTACGGGACTGTAGGCCTGAGGATTTACCATGACAGTGTGTACCGTGTGTTGATCATTATGAACATCATTATTCACAATATGATCTTTGCCTATGACTGGGGGTGGTAGGCTGTATGCCCATAGATAACAGAGAAGGGCTAGATGGGAAACTGTGTGCAGTATGATGAGGCATTCCAGCTGTTGAGCTAGAGTACTGTCATTATGACCTGGATGACACCCACAACTAGTGACAGCAGGCTGTGTGCCTTCAGGTGACAATGATGCCATCTCAACAATCATTGTAGTATGATTTTGGACAATTTGTGGCTGACCTTCACCCATCTGGATCCTCCCATAGCCACAGAAGGCATTGCCTGTGGAGACAGAATAGATGGTGGATACATTGTGCCTCTTGGAGGCTCATATAGAGACATTTGCCAGTAGTAACCTTAGCAGAATTGCATGCCTTCTGTCCCTATACTCGATGTCATTGTGTAGTTGGTGGACATCATCCTATAATCCCATGAAACAGCCTTACCATCTCCAGAATACTTTGGGTCATGGCTAGATGCATATGGATCACTAATCTGCACATCATTTTGTTAACATCAAGTGTTGTAGCCATACAAGTGCTGGTTCTGCAATCATGGTGGTACCTAACACCCCCACACCTGTCCCCTGTGATGAATATACACATTTCAGAGATGGTACACATTTTGGATAATCTATTCAGTAAGGACTCAGGTAGAAATTTTGAGGGTCTAAGAGGTAGAAGATGTCCATAATACCATGGTGAGGCTGTACCTCTATAGGGACCTCTGTAATGGTTGATGCCAGTGACCCACCCCCCTGCCAGGTTGCAGATAGTGCTGTTATGCCATTAGCCCATACCACTTGCATGCTGCTATCATCGGCCAGAGATGCTCTATTAACATCAACAATCATTTATTGACCTGCTGGAGCCTTCACCAGTGGAACCTGTGAAAGCTGGAATACACATGATATGGTTGTATGCACACTTACATATGCTACTAAAGCCCCCTCTAGCATGCATAGTACTGTACGTTAAAATAAAGTTATGACATGCTTTGACAGACATCCTTTACCATGCAGTTGCAGACCAGAAGTGCCTGCAAAGACAGGCCTATAGGTTGGCCTTGGTCAGTTTTTCCCTTCAGTCATCCAACAGTGTGTGCTATATTGTACTGTAATGCACATTGCTAAACTGCCATTTCCTCAGCTGACGTGTGTGGTTGGCTTCAGCCTAGCTCCTACATTCAACACATCTTTAGGTATGAGGGGCTGCTCCTCCTTGCTGGTTAGAGAGACCAAATAATTCTCATCCTCAGTGAACCACTTCAGTTTTGGTGGTCCAGCCCTAGTGGTGAAGTTTTCTGCTGTAGACTCCCATTCCTTTTTCTTTGCATTGAGTACCATCACAATAAACAAAACATGCTGGAGGGATAGGTTCCTGACCCAGAAACTCCCCAGACTCTGGAATAGACTGCCCATACCATGTCAAGCAGAGTGCCTCTTTGGCCCTCTTCAAAAGAAACCATGGTGATTGGATGGGAGATAGGAAATTCACCCCAGGGATCACGTCAGTCGCCCTGCTAGACAGGGGTCCAGGGAAGTAAATAGTGTGGGAAGAAATAGCCAGGGAATTGTTATGGCTAGGCTTGTATAGGCTCTAGGGCCGATAGCCTAGTACCAACCTATGAACCATATCAGTAACCCTTTATCAGACTTGTTGCAAATACCTGTCAAAGCTAGCAACATTCACATCTTGCACCAATCACTGCCACATCTGGTCCAGGAATATCTGTCTGCAGCAACTTTTTCCTTGAGGTGCATGCAGTGTAGGCACAAGGCCTGCAGTAGTACTTCATTCTCATAGATTCTGAATTTTTCTATGCATTGCCTTCTTCAGGTGGCCATGGAAATACATGTAACCCTATGAAAAAAATATGTCAGTCAGTGGTCCTTCCTTAACTCCGTGAAACTGCAAATCTACAGACTCTCTAATGGAACTCTTCTCTTCCACAGATGTATGGTAGTGAGCAGTGCTGAACATAATGGAACCAATGGAACTGATTCTTTATATCACAGTAATAATGGCCAATTAACATGGTTATGCTAATGAAGGTAATTAGTACCACTTTTTCTGAATCACTGCTAGAGCATATTGCACTACCCAGCCATGCATTCAACTGTCACCATGAAGCATGTGATCAGCATGTTCATGCTTATGATTTGTGTATATCTGAACACCACAGTACACTGTTATGTTTATTCTTAGCTCTGCCACCACACACACATGCACGCACGCGCGCACACACACACACACACACACACACACACACACACACACACACACACACACACACACACACACACACACACACACACACACACACACACACACCATGAACAACAAACAGTGTGGCTGCCAATCTACTCCTTTGGCAAGCCTAAGTAACTGCTATGGCTACTTCAACTATTGTGGAATGTAGAGCTCCACCATGGTCTGCCATAAGGAGCAAGATTTTCTTGTTCTTTCTGCACAAGAACCTTGTGGAACACCTGCTATGCCACTGTGATGACCCATTGCAGAAGGCAATTTCCTGACAAGAGCTTACCAGGAAGGTGAGTGATGCCAGTGGCATCACCTATTCTGGTGAAAAGTGCTTGTGTTATTTCAGTGATTTGAAGCAGCATCACCCTGATCTGCTTTGTCAGTGGGAGCCAAAGGTTCAGGAGTGAGAAACAGAAATGCGCTGTACATTTTTTTCTCTCCTTCGCTATTGCCTTCTGCTTCCTTAACTTCTTTACATGTATATTTACAACTACATATTTTGCTTGCCAGTGGCTAAGGAACAACAGCTTGAGATGGTTGGATGTTTCAGGAGGCAGGAGCAACTCTCCCAGCAGTAGGATGTGTATGATATCTGTGCCAGTCCATTGTAGGGTTTCAGCTGTGTTTGGTGGTATATGTTTACAATCATTTTGTCCTACTGCATTGTCCTTTGGCAGGTCCAGTGCTGTAAAAGGAAGAGCTAAGGCCACTTTCACTTCAGTTTGCCCTGGCTGAGTCTCTGGTTCTGTTCACCAGTTGCCAACAGGTTTGCCTCTCAGCAGGTATATAATTGTTCCCTTGCTGGAGCTGACCTGGAAGTGTCAATGTTGCCCTTTGTGGCTCCCTGTGTGGGTGGGGCTTAAGCTCTTCTTCTTCTAAAAGTTGTCAGCAGAGGAATCTACCCTGGTATCCCTGTACCATTTGCAGAAGCTACTGGCTGCTGATGTGTAGTGGCAACTGGATGCCCTTTCTGGCAAGGCTTGTTGATTTGAGTGACTGGGAAGTCTTATCTATTTGGCCACTGGGTGAGCAACCAGCTCATACCATCACCCACCCAGACAAGATTTGTTGCCCTCTGGGCCACTGTGGCATACAACTTTGCTAGGACTCTACCCTGTTGCTCTCTAGATGTCTTCCTTCCTTATGTGTTCCCCGTGCTTTGCCATCCAGTCCTCTCCATCACTATTTGTCCGCCCTCTATGTGCTTGTATTCATCCACTGCCCTTCCAACCTTTTGTGTGTTTACCGGTCCTGTCTGTATGAATCTGTATTCTGTTGCTTGTTTGCCTGCCCCTGCTACCTACCCTTCCTCCTGTACAATATCCACTGCCATCCCTCGCTACCTTCCTCACCTAACTTATTTTCTGTATTACCAAAAGGAGCTCTTTTCTTGAAAAAAAACCCCACCACTCTCATACCTTATGGACACCTTTCTGTGCTTCATTATGTTTGCTGTTCTCCCCTTTCCTACTTTCTGACACTTTTATGTGATGAACTGAACTAGCATTTTGCTGTATGTACCCTTAGTAGTCTTTCGGGTGAATCCTCTGCTGCCCTTCTTGTGCCAAATGAGCATGAGATGCAGCTATGCAGTACTACTTTGCACAACTGAGATTGCACTTGCTTGACTGTGCTACTTTGCTTTTGTTGTGACATCTGTCACATTAGAACACATCCTGCTGTAGTGCTGTGGCAGTTGTAGAGTAGCCTAGCACTAATTAAGGGTGAACGTCTCTTAAATTATGTTGCCAGACTGATTGGCTGCATGGCTTTTGCACAGAAACTTCCTCAAAATGTGCATTACTTGTCTATGAATTCCAGGTATGTTTTCTCATTTAGGGAATATACTGATGTTAAATAATTCAGTTAGTAGAAGTGTGTATTAAATTTGATCAACATATTACATCAGATCCAAAAACAGTGCTCCAATGATTTTTCCAGCATCTCTAACAGACAGCGATCATAAACATTTTATTAATATCACTATTGTGTGTCTGCAAGCAGCGTTTTTAGATGTAAGGCATTCTTTCCATTTTATAAGCTAGTGGAATAATGGTGAATGTCACAATCAATTGCTAATAAATAGAAGTTTCATCCTTCTAGTATGCTAGTACAACACATATGAAATTCTTGTACTTTGTGCTGTAAACCAGTGCTAGATATAGGTATAATATGGCTCTGAAATTTTAGTGGAATCAAGATGTAATACAGAATGTGACAGTCTGAATAAAAGGACTAACCATAGGTTCATAGGTGTGTACTAGGCTAACGGACCTGGAGCCTATATAAGCCTAGCCCAAGAAGATTGCTTGGTATCATGCCGCCCAAAGTTAGTTCCCAGTGCCCCTGTCAAGCAAGGTCACTGAAGTGATCCCCGGGGTGAACTTCCTAGTCCCCATCCACTCATCAAGATTTCTTTTAAAGAGGGCCAGTAAAGTGCTCTGCTTCATGTGAATTGGAAGTTTGTTCCAGAGTATGGGAAGACTCTGGATTAGGAACCTGTCCCTCCAGCATGTTCTGTTTATTGTGGTAATGAGGTTTAGGTCCCTAGAGCATGTGGCATGGAGGGATTGGGATTTCTTTAGGTATTGCATATCTAGCAGCTCTGGGTCAGACATGGCTTTGTAGGTCAAGCAGTGATCACCTCTAAGTAAGCGATAAGAGACAGAGTATAGCTGAAGTTTTTTGAGTCTGTCTGTATAGGGCATGTGTCTAAGGCTTAAGATCTTCTTAGTGAGGTATTTTTGTAGGTGTCTAGTGAGGTACATACCAAATGGGGCATTGTATTCTATAATAGGTCTAATGGTGGATGAGTAGAGAGGGATTATGACCTCTTTCTTCCTGGATGAGAAAACTTCTGTAATGAGATGTGCCACATAGAAGGACTTTCTGACTACAGTGGCAATGTGGTTATCAAAGGAGAGGTTGCTGTCAACCTGTGTCTCCAGTCTCTTAAAACACCTTTAGTGTTTAGTGGACTACCGCCTATGTGGTAGTTCAAGGGTACCAAATTTTTCCCAAAGGGAATGACAATGCACTTTTTGGCATTGAGCTAAAGGCCATGGTTCTAGCACCAGTCATTGGTGTCAATGAGGCCTTTTTGTAGAATGTCTACATCAGATGGAGAATCAGTAATGGCTCCCAGTTTGCAATCATCTGCGAACTTGGTCAGCCAGAGTCCCTTTGTGTTGGCTTGAACTTCAGAGAACTAGATGCCAAACAGGAGAGGACCTAGGACTGATCCCTGTGGGACACCACTTGTAACTAGTCGGTAGTCAGATTTGGAGTCCGCTACTTTCACAGTGTGGGTTCTGTCAGTGAGCCAGTTGGCAACCCATCTTATGGCATAGGGGTTTATGCCTAGTTTAGTGAGTCTATCCATGATTCCTGAGTGAAGGATGGTGTCAAAAGCCTTGGCAAGATCTAGGTAGGCTGTGTGAACTACTTTGCCCTCATCCACAGCTCTGGTGACGGACTTGAAGAAGTCTATCAGGTTGATCAGGCATGATTTACCTTTCACAAACCCAAACTGCGTTGGGTCCAGAGTTTGGAGATTCCCTATGTCCTTATTTATAAGGTCCATGATAATGCGCTCCATAGCCTTACATGTCAGACTCATCAGACTAATGGGGCAGTAGTTCCCAAAGTCTGTAGTCACTCCCCCTTTGTGGAGTGGGATGATTGTAGCAGTGCGCCATTTGGTAGGAACAAAGCCTGAAATGAGGCTGTGATTGAACAGGGTTTCTCAGGTGTGGTGCCAGTTCACTTTGTAATTCATGTAGATCACAGCCAGGGATATTATCAGGTCCCATGGAAGCTGTATTCTTGGCTTTGTACAGTGCGGTTATTACCTGTGTAGCTGTGATAATAGGGACTTGGCATTCCTCAGGTATTGTGATAGGCCCTTTAGGGGGTGAAAGGGGGGTAAAGTTCATACTGAACCTGTCGGCCAATATGTTGGCAATATCAGTTGGTTCTGTATATGTATTACCATTGTGCTGTAACTCAGAGTAGATCTGAGTATTGCCAAGTAGATTCTTGACATAACTGTAGAATGCCTTGTGGTTGTCTTTAGAATCTGCATCAATTTTGTTTTCGTAGCTAGCTTTACAGAATTTGATGATGGATCTCAGTTTTTTGCTGAAGCTAACAAGGGAGTTTTTCCAGTCTTGGGAATTCACCCTTTACTGCAACAGTTTTTTCCTTCAGTTGTAGAGTTTGTTTATGGTGGGGGACCACCAGATTGGCTTCCTTTTTTGGAGGAGAGCATCTTGGTTCTGTTTGGTTCTGTAGTAGCCTGCCCCTACATAAAAATGAGTGTAGTTTGAAACATTATTGAAGACTCAAAGCATTGCAGACCTGTAAACATTATACATTTGAAAACGCTGGGCATCCAAATGGGCCAGTGGATGTTTTCTGGGGCACACAAATGTCACTTATGAGAATCTTTTTTAACTTTGTGGGTTAAGGTAACACATTGAAAATGAGCTCTGTTCTTTTTAGTAAAGTTTTGATTTTCAAAGTCTGCACTCATGTACTGTCTGATTCTTAACAAATCACATTGGGGATGTAACCAGAAATTTACAAATTGTACACACAGAAGTCATATTGCACTACCCCCATAAAAGTTATATGTCACGACACAGCATTGAGATACACAGAGCCATATTCCTATTTATAAAAGGTGTATGCCATGGTGACAGCAATCTGGTGCACAGAAACATATTCCACATTCTCCTGTAAAACATATAGATAATGTATCTAAAACAGTTAGAAATAACATTGACTTATAAACACATTAGAGAATTAAGTCAACCAAAAATGCTAAAATTGTAACTGACATTTAAGAAATGCTATCCCAATTAAATGATTATTATACTTCCTTAAATAATTCAAATAGTAAATCCACTCATCTAAATTTAATTAGAAGCTCCCTAAACTCAATTCAAATTCAAGATTATCAGAAAATTCTAAAACTATTCTACTAAAATCAATCTCAAGCTTTGAAATTTCTAATAAACAAAAGGAATTAAAAAAAATCTCCTTGTCTTGATGATATTATTCTTGAGTTGTATAAACTATTACTGAACAATATGATCCATTTCTTACATAAAGTTCTCATAGAAATCCAAAATCACTGAATAACCCCGCCTTCATGGAAATATTCATTTTTTACTCCAATTCCAAAAGAAAACAAAGATCTCTTATTATGTTCATCTTATAGACCAATTATATTATTAATCCTGGATTATAAACTATTCATGCCTATATACAGAGATAGATTAAAATATTTAATTCATAATTAATGACAAACAGGTTTCATACCTAAAAGGACACACAAATTAATATTAAAAGACTGTTTACTTTGATAGATTATGCAAATATTAATAATATAAAACATATTTTTAGAAGTCTTGACATTAAAAAGACTTGATTCTCTAGATTGGAATTATCTTTTTGAATTTTTACATGCTTTTGATTTTCCAATTAATTTTATTCATTTAACAAAGCAAATGTACAAAGACAATAAAGCTTCTGTAAAGATTGGATATTTTACTTCTGACCCAGTTGTTATTAAGAAAGGAACAAAACAAGGCTGTTCTATTTCACCATTGTTATTTGCTTTACCTATTGAAATTTTAGCAATTCAAATAAGATCTAATCACTTAGTTTGTGGAATAAAATTTAGTACTGAATATGAATCCAAACTGATGCTGATTGCAGATAATATTACACTAACTCTCTCAAATGTTCTGTCTTTTAAAGCAGTCAAACATCATCTCAAATTTTAGGAAATTTCAAAACTATATTTTAATAAACTTCAATCAACATTTCTTTTATTAAATGAATGTTGTACCTTATCTACTTCATTCTATTTTAAATTGGCCCAAGAATCCCAAGATCTGATATATTTTGGGATCATTCTTAAAAGAATTGTGATGAAATTAAAAATGGCAACTACTTAAAGTACTAGATCTAGCTCAGCATACTGTAAATTCCTGAAACAAATTATTTCTTACTTTTGAAGATAAACTACAATTAATAAAAATGGTAATTTTTAACAAAAATGTTATATATTTTATATACTACCTCACTTTACCCCAACCCTTTTTCTCTGCTTTTAAAAAGGTAACATTGAAATTCATATGGGATCAAAAAAAAAAGACCAAGAACTGCCTGTTGTCATCACATCTGACTGTGGGATAAATGAGGTATAAAATTCCTTGATATTGAAACTTATGTTAATGCTGCTGTCACAAAGGTTATAACTGATTGGCTTAACTCTGCTAATTGGAAAAGATTACATACTGACTTGTTTAATGATAAAAAAAATCTCCTTGCTATTATGATCTAACAAATGATCATTTATGGCTAATACTTTTTAATTATATACATTGTAATATTTCTTTTCCATTGCAATCTACTTTATAATAACTTGATTTTTAAAAGGATTAAAACCATAACTTTATCTAGATAGATTTAAAACTCTGGTTCAACACAATAATCCATTTTTTTTCAACTAAGAACTTATTAGAACAAGCTCATTTTCATAAAAATATTTCAGTGGCATTCTAAATAATGTTATGATAGGTTTAATTGTTTCAACAGCAACAAACTAAAATCTTTAAATGAATTATTGATAGAATTTAATCTCGGACAATCTGAATGGTTATTTATTGAGAATATTAGAAAATTTGCTCAAAATTATTTTTTCAAGCTTTATCAAACCAAGAATAGGACTCTCCTAAATTAATGGAATATTTCATTTAATTATTTACAAACATCAGCACCATAACAATATTATCTCTGATTTATATAAGATTATTTTAAATTATAAAATTACTCTAAATAAAAAGTCATGGGACTTTTTATTATAGGATGATGGGTTATTATTTTCTAAAAATAATAAACATTTGATACTTCTATCAATTAGAGGCATTTCTTCTGTTCAGTACTGGTGAATTTTCACTCTGAGATGTATCATAAATGCTTTTATACACCTAATAAATTGAACAAGTTTTCTAAAAAAAAAATGTAAGTAACAAGTGTTGGAGGTGTAACCAAATTACCAAAGCTTACTGGTAACATGTTCTTTTTGATTGCCCTTCATTTACAAATTATTAGGAAACCATAAGCCACTTCCTGAAAACCTTGTGGACAGATAACATGGTTTTAGACAGATTCTTAATATTGTACAATTTTCTCCAAAATTTGCCTTTAAAAATCTGATTATTATATGATATTTACAATTTTGGCAATTGCAAGGAACAAGTCGTGGTGGTGCAGCGGTAGCATTGTTGCCTCACAGCAAGAGGTTCTCCCGTTCGATTCTCGGCTGGAGCGCCTTCTGTGTGGAGTCTGTATGTCCTCCCCACGGTCGAGTGGTGTTCGAAAGGCATGCGTAGAATGGGCGTGCCTTCATTGAAGGTTAGGCGTTGAGCTGGCACCTCGGCACCCATAAAAAAAAAATCTACTGCCAATCATTAGCGGACTGGAGTTCCACTGTGGCGACCACTAACCAGGAAAAGCCGAAAGAAGAACAACAACCATCACCTTTAACTGGATAAAAGACAAATCTCCTTTCTTCATAGATTTTATCTCAATTCTCAGTGGAGTTGTCTAAAAAGAAATCAGCAACAGAAGAATGAGATAATTTTCACAGTCTGTTCGTCAATCATTGTACTAAAGTATCAAATTTATTAGATTCACAAGAGTAACTATCATTAACTTACTTTGACTCTATTTGTATTTCTCTCACATTTCTATATATTGCAAATATTTTAAAGAAAATATATTAAAAAAACTATATATTGTACTGACTACGGGAGTCTCTCCCCTGTAAGTCATTTTTCCCAGTTGGGCATTCATATAACCAAAATATAATTAAATAAAAATTAAAATCACAACTGGTTAACAACTTGGAGACATTAAGAAGTGTGGTAAGCGAGACATACCAGGAGAGCCTTGGCTTGATGAAGGAAGTAGAAATACTTCCAAGATAACATAATTTTGTCTATTGCTGAGTAAATATGGGTGAGCATGTATAACAACATTAACCGCACAAACAATAACTTAACATGCTATGTGCAGCAGTCATGTATTTAGTGAGTTGGGAAATATTAATTTATTGCGAGTTAAATATATTCACAGTTAGTGGAGTATGCTGTTATATGCTGTGTAGGGGAAAGATTCCCCAAAGACTTGCTTTCAGTGTAAGTGACTTACTCCGGATACATATTATGTTGTCGAACCGTAAGAAGTTCAAACGCCATATTGTCAAACCCATATGTTCGAATTTTCAAAAGTTCGAACATGTCAATGGCGATTTCCATTCAGTGGGGAAAGAGAAGATTTCCCATTACTGCACTGTAGTGCGATCTCAGAGTTGGTATATTTAAATAGCGGGGGGTGTGGGGTGCAGGGGGACTTGCTCCCCTGCTAACAACCATAAGGCAGGTTTTTTCTTTTTTTTTGACATTTTCGAACTTTTGAAAGTTTGAATGCATGGGTTCGACCATATGGCGTTCAGACTTTTGAAAGTTCGACAATGTAATATAAACCCACTTACTCCAGTGTAAGCCTGCCCCGATTGCAAAATAATTCCTCTTAGCACATGTGACTTACTCTTTTGTAAGGCCTATCTATAAAGCAGGTCTGCACTAAAGTTAAGTCACTTATATCAAGATCAAATCTTTTGGAGTTGGGCTGTAGGTGTAGGATGCTGATGAAATTTGAAATTGTTTATTTTGACTTATATACCCTTTTGAATTTGTATAACAAGTTCCATTATACAGAGCATTATTGGTTGTCTAATTGTAAAATAAATATTTGTAATTCTCTGCTTTTGCCTTATTGTAAAATTAATACCACCTGTAATTTTTATGTGTTTGAACTGGGTAGTAGCAGAAAGAGCTACTCTGATCAGCCCATAAACCTGGCTAATAAATAAATAAATCAAATGCTTTGTGTGACACTGAACTGTTTACTTTTGCAGCTAGTGACTGATCTATATATTTTTTTATACATTTTCATCTTCAGCTTCTGGCTTCAGTCTCAGTCCAGCTGACAACAGTTGGACCTCCTCAGAATGACAACAATACCTATGACAATTATTAAAACCAGTTATCTTTTGCATATATTATGGCATAATTCTTAGTAATGGTAGGATACTGTTCAAAACTAGTTTTCTTCCACTTAACCAAAAAAGTGTGCAAACTGTGCAGGCTAATGAAACCAATAACTAATAAAACTCCACTGTGTCCAAAGCTCAAGGCATTAAGATGCACACAATTTTATTAAAAAAAATACAAGAATTAATACAAGAGTTAAGTGCTTTCATCCATCCACTTGAATTTCATCAAAACTACAATCTATTTAAAAATCATTCCTTTTAAATACCCCATTATAACACCTTTTGAATTAAGCAGCCAATTTAAATTCACTATTTTACCTCTTAAAGAGACAAGTATCATAAAAAATGTGAAGATAAAAATCTCTTAATAAACTTACAAAAAACTTTTAGAACATTTGAAATGATGGAATGAACATTTTAGACCATATGAAACAATGAAATAAAATTATTAAAAGTGATCAACCTTATTAAATGGTCAACATATACATTAAAAATTACAGTTTTGCTGCTCTCATTTTTAATACAGAGTTAATCGAAATTAAATCATTCAGACACATTTTTTGTGTGGCATCCAGTCTGAGTTGCCAGAGGAGATCCTTGTATTCTATATCATTTTCTCAAGCTCCTCCTCTGGCATCTTGTGAAACTATTTCTAAAATACCAAAAAACATTTTTTTTAAAACCAACACATAAACAAGAGAGTCTGTATAGTGCATTCTTCTGGTTAGCCTTTGTCATATCATGTCATATAAATGCTCATAAATCCTTTTAGAAAGTTTTCTCTTTGTCTTCTCCACATAAAATAAAAGGCACTGATTACAAAGAGCCAAATATACCAACACTACAGAAATGCAGTCACCTTTCCTAAATGCGATAGTTCAAAAAACATTATTCAAAGTGTCTCTCATCTGGTCAGGATAAAACAGACAAACATTTGTGGGTTCAGTTCAAGCAGCTTTATTAAACACAAACACATCAGAAATGAAGCTTCGTAAATTAAACTTAAATAAATTTATAAACAGACTGATTACCACACTCATACAAGTCAATAGTCTGGCTGTTCTCTAAAAATGGCACTGCTGCCTGCACGTGCTCAGTATTTATATGCATGTACTACATCTGGAAATGCTTCTTAAAGGTACATACACGCGCTCTGATCCACATCGTCCCTCTTTGAGAAATAATCCAAATATGAAATGACAGTATTCGATGACTTGCAATTTACAGAAATTATCTTTTGACATGCAGTTATACAAAACTAATTTGTTGACATGCAATTATACAAAATCAGACACATATAAAACAATTATGTCCAAGTTGCTGTGTATTTTACACTAGATCTAGAAATACGACCTGACTGTGTAACATAAAGGTCAGAACTGGATCTAGCAATGGGGACTGTCTTCAACTAATGTTCAACTCTGGGGACATCTGGGATATCATCAGGAATGGGAATGAATACTGTGACATGTTCATCATTGCAAACATTGTCAAGGTTGCTCTGAGATCTAGAGTCTATATCACAGCTATGATGCTGCAATATCATTTCTGATAAAGGAAGAAGATGTCTGCAGTTTCTCCTGTATTCTATACCCTCAGATTCCACTAAGCAGGATCTCAGCTTGGTACATATACCTCTCACTTGACCAATTTGATCAAAGCCTTTTGCCATTTCCATCCTCACTGTCTCTCCTTCTTTTAACAGATGAAAAAATCTGATCATTTTACGATAGCTGGACTTCTGAACACCTTCTAAAAAGTTGGGCTTCAATTGCTGTGTTGTTTTTAGCATTATGCATTAACAAACTAGAACTGATAGGCAAGGTTGTTTAGGTTTGCCTAAATAGAAGTCTTAGAGCAGGCGAGCCAAGTAGATTGTCATGGAGTATATTTCTGAGACTGAGTAAATTCAAGAAGATATCGGTATAGTCATGCTTTGACCTCTCCGGTAATTGCTTTGCATTCTGTACTGCATGTTCAGCAAGGCTGTTTGACTGAGGATATTCAGGACTTCTAGTAACATGGATAAAGTCCCACTCTTTTGCAAATCTCTGAAACAATTGACTGGTAAACTGTGAACTGTTATCAGAAATAACTTTGTGTAGACTACCATAGACTGAGAAATGGCATTTCATCTTAGTAATAACAGCACTGGATGTTAGGTTAGGTAGCAAATCGATCTCAAACCAGTTTGAATAAGAGTCTAACAACACTAAGTAATGTTGACTGTTCCACTCAAATATGTCAGTTGCTACCAGGGTAGTTCAGGAACTTGGCTTAGCTGAATTGGCTCTTTTTGCAAATGCAGCTAAGTACTGTTGCACACTGAACAAGAAGATAGCACTTTATCAATATCTTTTGCTAGAGAAGGCCAAAATACTAGTCCTCTCACCCTTCTTTTGGTAGAATTGGAACCTAGGTGGCCGCGATGTAAAATCTGAATGTATTCACGTTATAAGGAAGTAGGAACAATAACTTTTGGATCTTTGAAAATGATACCATCTTCCATCAGCATCTCATCTCTGTATGGAAAGTAAGGTTGTACTTCTGGTGGTACACAGGATTGCTTTGATGGCCATCCTACACTGATGAAGTGGTTGAGCTTTTGCAAAATTGGATCAGTCTTTGTATGATCCCTCAGCTCATTAAGCTTCGTGGTAGAAAAATTACAAAATTCCATGACATTAAAGTCAAAACTCTCTGCATCAAGGTGTTCCGTGGTATTTTTGGGTGATCTGGAAAAGGTATCAACCAGGTAAAGAAGTTTACCTTTTATTTTGACCATTTTGAAATTGTACTTTTGCAATTTGAGCATCATTCTTTGTAATCTTGCTGCAGCAGAATGCATAGGATTCTTTAAAATAGTGACTAGAGGTTGATGGTCAGTTTCTATTTGGACAGCTCGGCCGTAAATATAATCATGGAACTTCAAACATGCAAACACAATTGCCAAAAGTTACTTCCCAATTTGAACATACTGCATCTCAGTTTGGGTAAGAGTTGAGATGCATAGGCAACAGGTCTACCCTCTTGAAGAATAACTGCACCAATACCGAACTTTGAAGCATCACAGGAAAGAACTTCTGGTTTGGTGACATCATAGTATCTTAATGTAGGTGGGTTAGCAATTTGCTGTTTGAGATTATCAAATGCTTTCTGTTGTCATTCTAACCATAACCATGCAACATTTCTGCGTGTCAGCTCTCTCTCTAAGGTGCTGATAACTCACTAAAGTCATGGATAAATTTGTCCAAATAGTTAACCATACCAAGAAAAGGCTGTAAGGCTTGGGCATTGTCTGGAGCTTGCATCTCAAGAATGGCTGCTTGTTTAGAAGGATCTAGTTATAAGCCTATACTGGTAAATAAATGACGTACATAAGTAACTTCTGGTAGTCTGAATTTGCACTTCCAGAGGATTGAGCTTTAAATTCACTTCATGTGCTCTGTCCAGAACTTTCCTGAGGTTTCTGTCATGTTCTGCTTCACCATTATCTTCAACCAATAAATCATCAGCTATTATTACGCACGGTTAGCCTGAAAAAATTTGCTCCATTGCATGCTGAAAGACTTCACTGGCAGAATTTATTCCAAAAGGCATCCCAAGGAATCTGTATCTACCAAATGGGTTACTGAATGTAGTCAACAGTGAAGATTTGCAATCAAGCATCACTTGACAAAAAGAACTCTGCATCTAAAACAGAAAAAACAGTGGCATTTGGCATGAGGGTTGCAATCTCCTCGACTGTATGCATAGGGCGATGAGGTCTTTTTAATGCCTTGTTCAAGTCTCTTGGGTCAATGCATATACTGATTTCATCTGAATTTTTCTTATGAGCAGCTACCGTGGAAGATACCCACTCAGTTGCCTCTGTGACTGGACAAATCACACCTTGCTGCACCATTTTGACTAACTGGACCTTGACCTTGTCCTGCACAGCTATTGGAAGTCTTCTTGCTGGTCTGACCACTGGACTAACCTCTGGATCTACTTTCACAGAGTACACAACTGGAAGTTTACCTACCTTGTTGTTGAAAACATCATCATACTCTGATAAAATAGCATCACTGTAGCCAGAACTGGAACATGTGCTTACATAATGGACTTCTTTGTTAAAAGAAAGCAGTTTCATTCTCAAACTGTCTCTGAGATGTAATAATGAATGCATGGGTCTTCAGACTACATAAAATTGCAAGCTGTAACTGTTCCCAGCTGAACAGCATGAAAGCATTACTTAGCCTTCAGTTTGAATCTCTTCACCTCCATAAGCAACAAGCTTCACACAATTGACCAAAATAGGTTGTTGACCAGGTCTCACTTTTGCAAATGTTTCTGCTGACATCACATTACACTTTGAACCAGTGTCTACTTTGAGCTCTGTGGGTTTACCATTGATCAGGACAGTACAAAATACTTCATTCTTTGACAACAAATCTACTGCATTAACCTTTTCACTGACCACTGATACACCATCTACATAGAAAGTAGGGCTGCAGCTGTCTACATGATCAACTTGCTTTTTTGAGTGACCTTTCATAATAACTGAATGAGGCTTGCTTGATTTACAAAACATTTGAACATTATTGCATTTTTTTACACTTGTGGCATTGCTGACCAAATGCTAAGCACTTTTCTTTTTTAGACTCATAGTTGGCTGCACAATTATGACAATTAACAATGAGACTTGAATTAGGTCTTGCTGACTTACTCTTATACTGTACTGAGCATGCTCTTTTTGCTGAGCTATTCTTGGAACTTGGTAGAAAGCTACAGGTTTTCCCTATGACACACACAGGGGTTGCTGCTGCCATGTCCATAGGCCTGTTTCTGCTTGTCACATGTTGCATACTGTCTATGTTTGCTCTAGCGGCTGTTGAAACCATGCTCTTATCACTTACATGCATGCTTGTCTGCCTTTCTGTGAGCTCGTGGATTTGACAAATTTCTATGGCTCTGCTTAATGTTAAATCACTGTCACAAAGCAAAATCTTTCTCACAGCAGTGCTATTAACACCACACACAAGCCTGTCCTTTATTAACTCATCTTTCAAGCCACCAAATCTGCACATTTTAGCTTTATTTCTCAAGTCAGTGATATAAGCTGCAAAAGTTTCACCTGGCTTTTGGACTCTTTTATAAAATAAGTGCCTCTCTAATATAACATTTGCCTGGGGGTTGCACATTTTTCTAAATTTACATTTCAAGCACTCAGTGTCCTCCCTGGATTCAGCTGGTACCACAATATGGTGGTTTTCCCCCTCTCCTGCATATATTTCTGGGGCATACACAAATGAACGCTCTATTTCAATAGCTTCTGACCCAGCTAAGTTAAGCAAAATGAATGCCCTTGTAAGTGCATCTTTGTTAGAAAAAGCTGCTTGTATGAAAACATCATGCTCCTGCTCAAATACTCCCCAATTCTCTGCTATATTATGATCAAACACAAGTTGACCTGGTCTGCGAAATGCCTCTGCCATATCAACACATAGTAGTGAAGGTGCTTGAAATCATGTGCAAACATACACACACAAATATATATGCCAGAACTTTATGCCGGCACTTGTAATTATGTCCAGTAGCACAACAAACTCCTTGAAATAACTCCACTTTACCAAATAAGTCTCTGTAGCGCAAGGACACTCTGAAATCATTGTAATTTATGAAACCATTCCTAATCAGTGTAAGAAATACTTCAAAATGACTGTACTTTGCGAATAAACCGTACATGGCAGAAGAAGCTCAGAGTAAAAAAAACACTTCGAGATAAATGCACTTTATAAATAAACTGTACACAGCACAAGAACCTTTCAAAATGGCTGTACTTTGTGAAAACAACTCTGCACAGTGTAAGAAACACTCTGAAATGGCAGCACTCTGTGAATAAATGCATGTAGCACAAGAAACTTTTTGAAATGGCTGTACTTTGACTGCACTTTACAATATAACTGTACTTTGCACACACCTTAATAAAGCAAACACTCTACAAACATTTTGCACACTGAGATACTTCGAACAACTCTAGTTTTGCTTTGAATGGCTTCAGTCAATGCAAAATAGCAGTTTGTGCCCAAACATGGTCTTTTACTAAAAAAACATGCAGTTGAGTTGCTCTTTAAGCTTAATTTGCCCTTTTACTTTACTCATTATGCCCTTTTATTCTCTTATCATGCTCATTATACTTTTCTTGTGCCCATTTTATTTTAAACATGCTTGTTATGCAAACCAAAGGTAATTCTGAACCCCGTATGAGTAGTTTTTGCTAATTTTATCAAATATCATGGTTTCAAACATTTCTTTTAATTAATAATGCAGTTTGTGCCTTTTGTTTGCTTAATATGTTTTTGTGCTACTTATTTGATTAATAATGCATTTTGTGCCTTATAAATGTGCTGTTTCATTTTCTTTGCCAAATAAATCATTTTGTTTAATTCTTTCCCTAAAAGATCTTCATCTGAGATCATTCTGCTGGCTCTAATAAATTGGCCTTTCACTAAATTTTTCTTACAGTGCATGGGGTCCACTGTCGTAGTGGAGGTAACAGGTCAAAAATGTCCCCTTTCTGATATATACAGTCTGTCATTCTCTAACATGAATTGAACATCTAAAAAGTGTATACTTTCTAACTTGAGTTGAACATCTAAAAAGTGTACATCTGGTACGTTCATATTATGTGTAAACTTCAAAAATGTAGTTGTATAAGTGAAATAGTTCAGGAATACCTCTATTTCCATATGGTCACCTTTCCAAATAAAAAACATATTGTCCAGAAATCCAACATAAAAAGACCATAGCAAAGCAAATCTTTTTGGGATAGAATTAAACAAAATAATCTCCATGTTTTTGAACAGGGCATACCCCTTGACTTGTTAAGGTCACTGAGGAAAGAAGTTGAGGAGAACAGGGGGGCAGAATTCCTGTATATTTTGGATACACCGGACTTATTAAAAAGAATAGGTTCAAACAGACAACTGAGTTCTGAAAATTTTCAATAAGCTATGGCTATAAAATATGATGGTTTGAGTTATAGAGTAAGAAATATTGTTACTCAGAATTGGGCTATTTTAAAAACAGATGATGAACTTTTCCAACATTTAGGTGATAAACCTGTCTTTATTTACAAGGTATATCGGAACATTAAGGAAGTGTTGGCAAAAGACAAACAAACCATAATGAAAGGAACTACTAAATGTGGAAGGTGTAACTATTGCCAATATATTACTGATATGAAAGAGGTTAATTTGAATAATGTATTTTGAACTATCTCATTTAGGAAAGGTGACTGTAATCCTCTAGGGTTGGTATATTTGGCTCTTTGTAATCAACATCTTTCATTTTATGTGGGGAAGACAGAGAGGAAACTTTCTAAAAGGATTTATGAGCATTTATATGATATGAAAAAGGCTAACCAGAAGAATGCACTATACAGACATTCTTGTTTATGTGTTGCTTTTAAAAACTTTGTTTTTGGTATTTTAGAACTTGTTTCAGAAGATGTCAGAGGAGGAGCTTGGGAAAATAGTATGGAATACAAGGAACTCCTCTGGCTACTCAGACTGGATGCTGCACAAAAACCGGATCTGAATGATTACATTTCAATTAATTCTGTATTAAAAATGAGAGCAGCAAAACTGTAATTTTTGACTTGTATGTTGACCATTTAATAAGGTTGGCCACTTTTAATAATTTTATTTCAGTGTTTCAAATGTTCTAAAAATGTTCATTCTATTGTTTCAGATATTCTATAAGTTTTTTGTAAGTTTATTAACAGATTTTTTTATCTTTACATTGTTTATGATACTTGTCTATTTAAGAGGTAAAATGGTTTATTTAAATTGACTTATTAATTCAAAAGGTGTTACAATGGGGTATTTAAAAGGAATGATTTTTAAATAGATTGTAGTTCTGATGAAGTCCAAATGGATAACTTAACTCTTGTATTAATTCTTGTATTTTTTAATAAAATTGTGTACATCTTAATGCCTTGAGCCTTGGACACTGTGGAGTTTCATTAGTTAGTAGTTTTCTTCCAGCTTTAGAGACTTACTTGGAAAGCTCCAATGTACCTACATCTTACAGTCTAATGGAGTGCATTTCAAGTCATTCTCAGCCTCAGGAACAATGATCACATCATATTCGTACTTTGGGGGGGGGCTTGAGCATCATAGTAATGTGGCAAATTCTAATACCTGACAGACAGCTGTTATTGTATCTTTACTCAGCCTTGTGAGTGGTGCAGCAGTATGCCATGCTGTAGAGTCACCTATAGGAAATACATTACTGTGGTGAGTGGATTACTCTAGTAGCTTGTAGGGCCTTGTCAGACTACTCTGGTGATTCGTCTGTGGTGGTGGTAGAAGAAAAAGTCATATATGGTAGGGGATGGGTGTTAATGTGTTGCTGAAGTTTGGCTGCAGCAGAACTCTTTACTGAGCTGATACATAGAGGTTTGTGGTTTTAGAAGTGACTTTTCAGTTCCCCAGCATAGGTGGGTTTGTGGTTTTCTTGTGGTGTGTCGGTGTAGTTTCAGTATGGATGCTGACAACCAGTTTATGTGAGAAATTTGCTTCCAGTTTTTATAAGTATTTACAACACTTACAAGTGGACTCATTTTATAGTAATAGGAAATGGTTGTCAGTAAGCATGTGGACATTTAGAAACTGGCTTAAGGTGCCTAGCCCCAGAAGGTTGGTGACAGATGGGGCAAAAAGGCAGAATGAGGACCATTGGTTGATCTTAAAACAAGTCGTGATACACTGTTTACAGTGTCATGGAATTCTGAAGAGCCTTGGTCTGTCTAGAAAGGCAGGAGAGCTCTATGATAAATAAAAGAAGAACCAAAAAACAGTACAAAACATTGCAGCGCAGTACAGTATGATACATAGCAATAGAGTACATCTCACTTCAATGCAGTATTCAAGAGCACTTACATGTGCAGTAGTGATGTGAAATAAATGCTACTTGTATTACATTTAATGACTATGCTTCCAGGATGTTTCACAAATTTTCTGTATAGCTTGCCTCAACAAACAAAGTCAAACACTACTGTGAAATTGTGTGTACATTGATATTTCTATACTCTAGTGCTGCCAGTACCGAGTGTCTTGGTATGGAATTTATAATCTGATTTTTACCTTTGTAAGATAGTATTTGCTTGCTAGTTCAGTATAGTATAGTTCGGTTAAAATAAGTTTTAGGTAACATATGCTTGGTAAGCTGTGAGTCAACTAATTTTTTATATCTTGATATGGGCTTGCCTCCCCTGCATACTGCTTTAATTGCTGAGGTTTGTCAATAAACACTATTTTCAAGCATTCAAAACCAGTCCTACTATTTTTGAACCTACTATTCTTTTAGGAAGAATGAAATATGTCAGCTACTCTTTCTTTCTTTCTGTCTGCCTAAGATGGACATTCCTTTTGCTTATGAGCCTTGTCACTTAAAATTGTGATTCTGGTATTTTACATTTGTAAATCTTGCTGTTTTAGAGTTTGTAGTTCCTTGAGCTTTTGATGATTTCTGTGCTGTCCTACCTTGTCTCTCCTACAGTATGAATATTAAGATGTTAAACTTTATTTTCCTGCTGTTTCTGGTCCTGACGTTACATTGAGTTAATTACTGTTAACTGTTTTCAGGCTTTTTGTTGAACTCCTTGTCATAATAATGGCAGTGCACACTTTTGTCTGAAATAAGTTATTCTGTAGCCAGCATGTGAAATTACCTTTTGGGCTAGAATTTATTTTCTTTCTATCTTTATTTCTTTCTTTAAGAGGAGCACCTTCAGGCACCTAAGTTTGGCTGCATGAACAAAATGCAAGACCCGAATAGTGACCATCATTTCTGTGAAAACAGCAAATATCAAAACTCACTGTCGTACCGTTGTAGCATTTTTGCACCCCTGATGTGGGGACTACATGACCCACACCCCTGCTACTTACATGTACTAGCTTCAAGATTGCTGTAACATGGAGGAAAGGGGAACGCCAAGATGTTGCAGGTTTGAACTTGTTTGCTGTTTTCTGTTCACAGAAATGGGACTTGAAGTTGCATATCTTATATGTCTGCCTTGCTCCTCTAAGCTTACAGAAATGGGACTCAACAATTACATCTCTTATACTTCTTGCTCCTCTCATATTACCAGTCATGCTGCACAAACTTGTTTATTCCATGCCTGCTTGCAGCTCTCCCAGTATAACTCTTCAATGGCTGCATCTCCCTAAAGGGAGATTAACATTTAATCATGTCTTCTTTAGGTGCTGTCAGCTGGTCAAGAATTGTGGAAATGACCACAAACTCATCATATTGTGGGCTCTGGTATTTTTTTATATATGACACAACTCCTCCAACACAGCATAATGCAGTGATGTTGCTATGCTGACATCACTAGGGTGGTCACTGCAGTATCACTCCCTCCCTCACTACGGTAGACAGCTGGCCCTTAGCTGCTTGATATCCAACCCAATGACCTTCTAGTCCCCGAATCTTAGGCATTAACAGCAGAGCCAGATGCCATGCTTCGATGCCAATGGATTAAACACTTTCTTTGCAGGAATGGAACATTTTTATTATTTTAGTTCATGACATGACTTTATAAGATGAGTAATTTGAAACTCCAGGCCAAAAATCATTGAAAAAATCCTAATAGAGTCAGTGCTGTTTAACATGGAAATATTACTTTGTTTCTTTGTCAGGTTTTATTTCTTGATATAAACATTATAGCCCATACACCTATGAACTATATTCTCAGTTAAAGAGCCATTGCCTTTCAACTGTATGCCGCATTTTATTTTATTTTCATTTAGTAACAGTTGGCACCATTTTCAGTTAGAGCAAATCAGATGCCACACTTTGTTCATAAAATAATAAGTCTGTGGCAATAATTTCAAACTGAACTCTGATCTGTTCACTGATAAGAGTTGGAATGTCTTTGAGAAGATGTATGCTGAAGAAAAAAATCACACTTAATGACAGGCTGCACAAACGTGGCATATGCATTTTTTTCCCTAAGAGCAAGTGGTTTAGAAATTGCATTTTTTCCCCTCTGAAATGGGGATTGTTGCATGAAATCACTCTGAAACAAGGCATGAAAGTTAATTTCATTTATGATGAAGGTTTATAAGACAGCCATATCAGAAGCTGTAAGTGAAAATGTATCTGTTTGGGTTAAATAACTCTTTATACAATAAATGCAATCTGTGCACATTTATTTTTGCACCAGTAGTAAGGGCCTGCACAACATTTGACATACATAGGCCTTTTATGCTGTATTTTAAATGAACTCTTATGATGCATTTATTTCTTCACAATACCTCATAAAGATTGTAGATGCTGTTTTACAGTCCCATGCTAAGATTTTCATTTTCAGCACACTGGTGACCCAAAACTACTGCACGCAAACATTCTGTATTTGCCAAAGTTAATTTGATTCAGACACTTTATTAGCTAAAGTGCCTATTTGTGATTTATGTTTGTATGTCTAAATCTATTCTAAGGTATTTAACACTCTGCATTAATAACATAGCTAATAGGGAGAAGGAAGACAACATTATGAATAGGACGTTGTCTTCATTGTTGTGGTAGTAGTCATAGCTTAAGCTTCTGGAAACAGATCTTATTTTACATGTTAGTAAAACACCATATTGACCCACAGATCTGTAGCTAATCCATATACAGGCTGTCTTAAAATAGGTGTATCTGCCAGTAATAGCAATGTCACAGTACATTGCAGGAAAGAATGAAGTAGCAAAGGATCATGGACTAATAAACACAACTTAACATTACACTCTGATAAGTATGATGTGAGTCACTATGGAAATCAAAACATCTGTGAAATGAGTATTTATCATACTTTTCAAAAACATACACACACTACAGCTACTCATAGTCCCTCGTGATCGTGCTTCAAACTGTTGTGTTCTCCTTATTACATCTTGTGACAAAACATTATGGACTAACAACAATAATCAACTGTAGCAATTGCACTTGAGATCATTTATTCTTCCTAAAATAGATGTCAATACAAAGCTTGGTTTTATAACTGCTCCCTGACTTTTATAATTTGTTCCATATTTTTTTCAGGTAGTCCTAATTTTTTTTTATTCAAAGCAAAAACACTGTCATTATGAACCTCAGTAAAGGGGGCTATGCTTATTTGTCTGTACAAAGGTTTAGGTTTGGCATGACAGGATAAATCAAGGGAAATGACCACAGGGACAAAAGTGAAATGACCAGTCAGGCTGTGTATTTTGTTGCAGAATGTAACTTTTTAGCAGAAGAGCTAGTAATGGCACTTTAAAATATGGATGCACACTTAAGTGATAGTGTCTTCCCAATGGTCTGACCTAGGATACAAGGATTATGTTATTAAAAGGGTCAACATGTTGCAGAAAAACTTAAGTAATTATTTTTCAGTTCCCAGCAAATAACATATCATCCATATAGAAAAGGATACTTGTAAGATTTTCAATGTAATTACTGAAAATATGTTTCACCCCAGAAAACAGGTGAAAAATGGTCTAAATTTTGTAGTTAAAGAAGAGAATAATTACTGCACAGAAGAGTAATTTACCATTTAAGTTGTTCTGCTTTAATTTATTTTAGATTGGTCAGAAATTAAGAATAGATATTAGAGACTATTCTGACAGTGATCTATCAAATGGATTCATAGTAATGCATAACACCATATCTACATGAACTGCAATTAAAAAAGACCACTCTAGTACTCTGCAAAACCTCAAACATGAAAAAATATTGACAACACAACAATACATACAATTGAAAAACACACGTATAAAATGTTCAACCAGTACTACAAACAGAAAACAAATAGAAAACATAATTAAACCTAATCTAAACACAGTCAATTTGTACTCAGTCCCCTCCCACTAATAAAGCTTTTTCTTTGAGAGAATCTGCCTTCTTATATCCCTAAACTCATATGTACCTACTCCATGGGTCACTAATACCTTAGAAATAAATACCTCCATTTTATCTATATTTTGGTCTTAATCAAAGAAAACAAATTTATGTCTCAGTCATTAATTGGGCTACCATATCAAATGAAATAACACAATGTATGATGGCAGTTCGGCAACTCTGAAATATTTTTTTTTACTACAGATGGTGGTTCCAGGACCTAGAAATTCTTCAGGTTATACTAGACAGGCACGGGAGCCAAAGGAAGGAAGATTTATCATTAAATTCAAAGTTGTTATCAGAGTGGGACTAAATATTTGTGTTCCATTAAAAACATTCATTTTTTATACTGATGTGGTAATTGCATTCTTGATTTTCTTGACTAATTTTAAACTAATACTACACTTTTTTAAAACAGTGAATTTTGTGACTTTATATACTTTGGAAGTATACTGTCAATCTAACAAAACAGATTCATAATCATTGCTTTTTTTTCTGTGTTTGCTTCTTTGCAGATGTCTATTTGCTTGGTGAATCTGGACTGGATTATCTTTCCCAATCACAGGTAATACTTTTGTTCTGGTTTTAAATGAATGACAGAATGTATTGGATCAAAGTAAAATTTTCTGTATTTGGACTTTATGCAAGGAGTTATACTTGGTCTGTTTTGGAGGCCTATGATTTGCTCTGCAGCTAAATGCCATTTGTTTAGAAAGCAGATGGGTTAAAACCAAGAAGCTGTGTTGGTGGTGGCATTGTTATATAATCCAAAGTCAAGGGTATAGTCAAGCATGTGTCATGCACACTGCATCTTACATATATTTTGACTATTTATTTTGAGTAATAAGTTGTGCTTCAGTTTAAATTTGTAAAAGTTACCCTAGTATGGTTAATCATGTTTTCACCATTTTATTGATTGAACATCTATGCATTCAGAAAGTCAGGCTGGCTAAATGGATTTTTTTCTCAAGCCTGTCATTTCAGGATTTTTTTTTTTAGTATTAAATGATATTCCGTCCAGAAACATGGACTGTCAGGGGTGGAGGAGGTACATTCTGGAAGCTGGTGTACAGTTCCAAAGCAATTGGCAACACTCCTGTTCTAAGTCCTATTTTTATGCAGCACTAGAGTATATAATGCTGTACTCAAAAGACATTTATGCTGAATATACAAAAATTGCTGCAGTTCAAAAATATTTTTTGCTCCCTCATGCCTGCTCATTTTCCAGATGATCAGAGAGACCTCTTACAATATGCTTCCTTCTGGGCAAGTGGCAGTTGTGATATGGCTATCATGCAAGCTGCTATCAGGATATTTTTATTATGCAGCCATAATGTCCTCTGCATGCTGAGCAAGTACTCCAGGGATAGGCATACTCTAGGCACAGAATTTGGCCATTACTCACTTCTAAAAGTGACATATGATCTCTGACAGTCTACCCCCCCCCAAGAACAAATATCTTTAGATGTTTTCATCAGAGTAATAGAAGACATGCCCCACAATGTGCTCTTCAACATCCCTTAGGATAAGTGAAAAGGCATAATTTCTTTACTCATTTCTCTCTCTCCCACATGACTTCTTTAGCAGCTAGATGGTTACATGAAACTGGGTCATCTGGGTCATATTTGGGGCTGTATTCCTGCCTGCCAGGGAGTCAATATAACTAAGTATAGTTACAAATGTAACATCTAGTACCATTAATAATTTACAGGGAAGAGTATGATCACGTGGTAAAGACGTTGTTTCAAGCTAAACATGATTCGCCAGAGTTGGGCTAGCATCCCCATTACTGGTGGTTGTTAGCCAACTCTCCCATCCATGGGGGAGGGGAGGTGGAGATTAGGAGACTGTGCTGCTGCTCTTCTCAAATTGTTCTGGCTGGGGGCTGCTGGTGCCATAGGCCAGCATGACAGGAACAAGCTTTTCTTAATAACCTGTTCAAGTTCATTACATACAGACATTTAGCTAAGAACAGTATTAACAGGTAGGATCCATCTGTGCTTCTGTATCAGAAATGCTGGCCATGTCATACCATAAGATAGTAGTAGTAGTAGGAGCTACTATCCTGCTGTGAACAGGGACACAAATTAAGGCTGCAGGTATTAGAAGTGAAGTATGGGTGAATGTGATTTAGAACTGAACTCTGACGTATAAATTACATTCATGTATAATAATTTCTTGGAGAAATTTATGCAAGATTTGAATGATGTACAGAGATGAATGTACATTTAGTAAAATATCAGAGAAGGACTCATGAACTCCATTAGTAGTGATTGTTTCCCTTGATATATTTTAAGCCACTGATAATAGTATATACATAGATGTTAGAGTAGAATACATAAGTGAACAAAGACAGATATTAGAAGAGAGTACCGAAGTATGCTGTGAACTTTGTAATAGAAAGGTTGCATTGTTGTGCAATTTGGTTGTCTTTTATAACAAAAATATTAAAATCTATTACATATATGTAACTGAATGCTTGCAATTTTGCTTTTAGGCTGCTGGTTGTGCAATCTGTTTGACCTTTATAGAACAATGTTTGATTTCCTTATGTATTTATTCTCTGTAATTCATTGTCATTTCTGTTGTAATTTCTCTGTAATTTAGTGCATTGGAACCTAAGTTATGACTGAAAAGGGACCTTGGACCAGTCCACTTACCTGGACAAAAAAAATAACCATCTTCTGGATAACTGACATTTCCTATTCACTCTCTTTTGTATTACAGATGTATATTATTTTTGACTGTATTAATTTCCAGAAATGTGTTGATAATGCTTCATTGTTTGCCTTTTTAAACATTAAAATGTGTTTTTCTGAAACACTGTTTGTTTGTGTTTTTCGGCTTTTCCCGGTTAGGGGTCGCCACAGCGGAACTCTGGTCCGCTAATGATTGGCAGTAGATTTTTATGTGCTGGCTTGTCGGGCCTAACGCACAACCTTCAACGAAGGAATGCCCATTCACGCATGTCGACACACAGAAGACGCTCTAACTGAGAATCGAATGGGCAACGTCTAACTGTGAGACGACAACGCTACCGCGGCATTTTAATTAATATTTACTGATATGAGATTTTAATGAGAAGTTATATTTCCAAATATGAAAACTGTGAAGACTTGCATTGGTGAGACTGTTGCTTGTAAAGATTGCAACACTTGAATGAGGTTTTGACTTCTGTGTGATTTTAATGGTAATCACTTCAACATTCTGTATGAACAATAGGAGATTCATAAACATAGTGCTTAGAGATATGTAAAGCCCTATGTGCTCTAGGCTTAGTACATTGCTGTTCAGGATCATAATTGCTAGACATGAATCATGGCCATTAAGAGTACTGAATCTCAGACCCCTATTTATCAAGAGTTACGCATAAGAGCACATTGCATACAGCAGTTGGTTTGCTTATTTTAGAACACATTTGTCCCCTTTTGTGCTGTGCTCTGCCATCATATCTGACTGTTTATAGTAGAAATATCACAGTCTTTAGGCATGACAATGGAGAAAGGGTCATTACTGTAATATGGTAATGAAGGGTCCGCTGCTATGCGAGTCCCATTGCAAGGGAATTAGCAGCATCATTATTAGGGAATGGAATAAGCTAGGTTGTGGTAGCAGGTTAGTCTGTACTAGTAGATGTTGGTACACAGGTGAACTGTATACCAGCCCTACTAAATGGCACACAATCATGTATGAAAAATGCTCTATGAATAAACTACTGGCACGACTTTACAAAATTCAGAAGTTGAGTTTATTTTCCTTTGTGGTGCAGCAAATCAGAAATAGCCATTTTAATGTAGGAAATGCAGGTGGTATATCCCCACCACCACATGGGGTGTGGTTGTCATGCTGCCCACAGAAATGTGTGTTTGAAAAGTTGGGCCTGGCTAGGATAACTTTATAGTTTTTGTCATTAGCATACAGCAGGCATAATGATTTTGTGTGATTGTTTTTGTTGTGAAAGCATTTGCTATCATTGAACCTTTTAATACTTTTAAAAATTAATAACAGTACTGTGAAACTAATATAATGTAGCCCAAGTAAATATGTAGATAAGGCCATCAGAAAAAAATTTAAATGTATATCCAGTTTGTCCTCTTCATAGTCACAGGAGGGCAGTGCCTGTCTTATGTAAACAACTGGGACAAGCCTGGAATCAGCTTTTGGTGAGACACCAGTCCATCTCATGGCATTCATGCTTCCACACTCACAAATGTATACATAAAGCCAAAGTAACATTGCCAATACACCTGCCAGCATATGTTTTTGAATATTTGAGGAAATTGGACACCCTTAGCAAAACCCCACATAATCATGAGAATAACATGGAAAGTCCACACAGAAGGTACCTCTGCTACAAATCAAGCCAAATGCCCAAACAGTGGTGTGGCTGCATTGCTAACAATTTTCCATCATCCCACCAGAATATTCCCATAATAATAAAAATGTCATGACAACATTAGAAATTTAATTTTAGAGTGTAATAAATTCAGTGTACATGTGTATTTCATGTTCATCCCTTTTGTAACTCCAATAGCTGTGACTAGACTGTTCTCCGTATCATTGCCAGGTTATGGATTTCACTTTGTTACAAACTAACAGAGCCAGGTGCTCCCAGTTAAACATACAGTTATCATTTTGGAAACAGATTGCCTAAACTGAGCCTGTATCAATAAGAAGCTAAGTGTGTTGCTAACTGCATTTATAGCATTACTGCAGCTGTTCATCTCCTTTACCAGTTGTCTGTCTCATCTACTCTGACTCTTTCTCTACCTCCTGTCTCTCTCCACAATGTTCTTTTCTTAGACAACATTTCCCTCCTACTCTCCTCATTCTCTCCGCATTCTCTCATTCTCACATTACTTCACCCTTTTCTCCAAATTCTCCCTCCACTCACTCACCCTTCAATTAACTCTACTGAGGCCTTATCACAGATAACTCTGTCCTCTTAGTCCTTACCTTTCCCTCCACCTCTCTACTGATTTACTCTAACCAACATTGCTGTTATGTATCTCATCCTTATCCTCTTCTCTATCTTTGTTTTTCAGGTCCCTGACACATCATTTAAACTTTGTCTAAACCTCAGCAAAAAGTGAAGAACACCCACACCCTTTAGGAGTGCTGCTTCATCAGAGGAATTCATCTTCAGCAACAGTGCAGTTACTGAATAACATATGTGATATTGCAAACATATGTAACCCTGTCCTTATTGGCCTTCTGTGGGCCTCTTTAAACTATTGCTCCTGGTCAGCCACAAAAACATCACTGTGTCCCCCTCACCTTGGTTGTCTCAGGCCATTAAGCTGGTCTCCTCCCCACCTAACCTCATACCTAGTCTATCTCTCTGCTACCTCTTTCCCCTTTCTCACCTATCTCCTTTTGTAACTGCCCCTCAAACCTCTACCTATTTTTATCATCTGGCCTGTATCTGACTTATTTCACTCACACAGTTCTCAATTAGAAACTCCAGACCCAGTGCCTTCCCTTTCCCTACCAGACTCTCCATACTCACCTCTCTAGCCTAGTTCCTAGCTTAGTTACTACCCATACCTCCTAATAGATTTGTGCTAAAGAATCAAACTAGTCCATTATTACAACAGTAACACAGTAAAACCTATGGCTCAACTCTCTCTTATATTGCATTTTCCTACTATTCACACTGATTGGTTTCCTTGATAACTGCTGCTTCTTTAGACTGTGTTGCTCCACTCCATTCCCTACGCTCACTCTGCTCCCCTACCCCCACTCCCAACCACCCCATATCACTTAAACTTATAGTTACAAACCACACCCTCCACTAATTAACACTCCAAACCACCTAATCATCCCCCATACATAACACTTCACCGCTCCCTGCACACTACACCCTTTAACTACTCCCAACCACAACAGCTGTAGATACTACTCCTACACAGCTATACTTTCTACTCCTACACATACCCCACTCTACCTAAACTTATAAGATGTACCCCCACAGCATACCCAACCTCTAAAACTAGTAATATACCTACTAACCACCATATCTCTACTCCTGCTCTCCATCCTGACCTCATACCACACTGAACTTTATATGAGCAACACAACACAATGGCAAACAGACCCTACAGCCAATTCCATTAAACTAAGAAATTTCCCTATATCACCATCTGACCTCACCTTCTGCCAACCTCTTTCATACTCTTATAACAAACCAACAAATAAAACTAACCCTCACTCTTCCAAAAAACAAACCAGAATACTACACAAACTTAATAAACTCTGCCTACACCTACTCCAAAATCTCTTCTGCTGTGGAGACGTACACCCTAATCCAGGTCCCAACTCATCAGGCACAACTAACTTAAATCAAACAAATGCTCTATACCTGAGACATACCTCTTCTCTCCTCCTCTTAAACATAAATGTGAGAAGCATTCTCAACAAAATTCAAGACCTACATGACCTGCTAGCCTTATACAACCCAGAGATAGCAGTGTTAACCGAAACCTGGCTTAAGTCAGAACATCACAACAATGAGATCACTCCACCTGGGTATTATATTATACGTAATGATAGGACAGGGAAAAAAGGTGGAGGCGTAGCCATAGTTTTCCAAAATCATCTCACTATAGAACAATTTGAGTGCAATTCCCAAGAAATTAAAGATATAGAACTAATATTTGCTAAACTAAAACTAAACTCCAGAAAAGACATAATTATTGCAGGTGGCTATATCCCACTAGGCAATAACATTACTACACTGGAAAACCTGCTATACTGGATGTCTACCTCCCTTCCACTGGAAACCATACTACTAGGAGACTTTGAAATTGACTGGACTGAATGCTCCAGTCACAACCCCTCCACCCATATCAACCTACATGGGTTACCCAAATTATATGTAACCCCACTAGAAGTGACAAGACATCCAAACGACAGTCCATCTTAGACTGGATATTGCAATCGAACCCCAATCTCATGCAACAATCAGGCTGTCTCCCAGACAGTCTAAATGACCATCAAGCAACCCACCTTTTTAGGAAGAGATCCCACTACACCACTCAACCACTCTAAGGGTAATACTGTACAAAAAGAACTTCAAAGCTAATGAACTAATCAATGCACTAAAATTCAGTAACTGGACTCCCCTAACTCACCTACCTCTAGATGAAGCCATGCAATACTTTATCTCAACCTTCCTTAAAATCCTAAATGAGCATGCACCACCCAGAACCATTAGAGTCAAAACTAACTACGCCCCTTGGCTAACAAAAGAGACAAAAACTATAATGAAAGATAGGGACAAAGCCTGGTTACAATTTCATAAACACAAAACCACTTCCTTGAAACAAAACTACTTAGAACTCCGCAACAAAGCCAAAAAACACATTAAACTAGGCAAAGTTAACTACTATAAAACCATGTAAGACAAATTTTCTCACAACCCTCAAAAATTCTGGGCCACAATAAATAGCTTACTGCACCCTGGAAAATCTACCACCCCTACCCCTGTATTACCAGATAACCATAATAACATCCCCACACATTTCAACAAATACTTTACTGAAACAATCCAAACACTAGCCAACACCCAAAATTGTACTAACAACCCCATAATAAATCTCACCCATACCCACCTCATAGAACAAAACAACTCCTATAGCTTTTTTCTGCACCCAATGTCTACTAAAACTATTACTAAACTCCTGAAAAAACTTAAACCAACCACACTAGCAGCAGACAAACTTCCAACTGACTTCCTTCAGATAAGCTGAGGCCATAGCTTATCCCATATCCATTCTCATTAATAGGTCCATAACTGAATGCACAGTACCCACCTTGTGGAAAATATCACATATTATTCCACTCCACAAGGGAGGTAAATTCCTAGAGCTCACCAACTACTGCCCAATAGCAATTGTATCACCTTTATCAAAAATATTAGAGAGAATAGTTCACTCTCAACTAATGCAGTACCTCCTGAAAAATAACATACTATCTCATTCTCAGCATGGCTTTAGACCTTCCCATAGCACCACCACAGCACTACTTTCATTTACCAACATAGTCAATCACCATAGAAACAAGGCACTATTCGTATCCGCCATATTCCTAGACTTATCTAAAGCCTTTGACATGGTAAACCATAGCAGGCTTCTTGAAACATTAGCTACCCTTAACATAAACTCTTCCACTATATCATGGTTTAGTAACTACCTATCAGGTCGACAGCAAGCAGTGCTATGGCAGGACCAATTGTCCTCCCTATTACCAGTATCCATAGGTGTCCCTCAAGGATCCATTCTTGGTCCTTTGCTGTTCTCCCTATTTACAAACCAGATAGCTGCATCCTCAGTCTCTGCCACAGTAGTACTATACACAGATGACACCACCATTATATGTGCTGCCCCTAACACAAAGGAACTACAAACCATAACTCAAAAAAACTTTGTCTTAGCAGAAGCATGGTTCTCCAACATCAAACTTCTTCTTAATCCCCCCAAAAAAAAAAACAATCTAATTCTATTTGGCCCTGGTAGACCTCCTCAGCTAAGCAATGATTTCACCATAATCTCTAAAGATAGCATCAAAATCACCCCAACAACCCACACAAAACTGCTAGGGGTAGTAATTGATAACCTCAGATTTGACATTCACATAGCCCAAACAATCAAGAAAGTAAACAAAAAGTTGGGCCTCCTTTATAGAAGCAAACATTTCATGACCAAGAATACAAAATCCACAATTGCAAGAACTCATCTCTTATCCATCCTACTGTATGCCTCCCCTATACTGACAAATATTCGCCACACCGAACTTAACAAAATGGCATCTTGTTACAACAAGATTGTCAAGTTCACAACTGAGGCCCTAACTACTGTTACTTAATCAACTCTCAACAGCACACAAACTGTACTACCTGCCTAACAAAACCCCATCACTACAGCATCTAATTCAGCCCTACACAACCACCAGAACCTTAAGATCCAGTAACCAAAACCTTATAAATGTCATCAAACACAAAAATGATGCCAGTAAGTCTCTTTTTGCCTGCACTATAGCCAGAATTTGGAATCAACTCCCAAATCACATTACTTCTACAATCTCTGCCTTCCAATTTAAAAAAACTCCTCAAAAGCCACTATTCAAACAATTGGCTTTGCTCCTATGTCTCCCCAGGTTAAACCAAACCACTGCACTGTTGCATGAATTCATCTGCTAATGATCACCTGTTATTTCCTCTAGTTACCCAGGTATACCTGTTCTACCTCGAACATATGGGCTTTTCAGAATGAACTCCTACAAAAACTTTTGTACTTTTTTCTCAAATATTGTACTACTTTTAATCCTACAATGTACTGCATATAATCCTTACTACCGAAATGAGTAAACTTTGTCTACTACATGCTGAAATGAGTCTGGTAATGTACTTGTATATAGTCCTGATAGCAACAAGATGTTAATATCTGAATATTGCATGCTGAAATGTTTCTTAGATGTTAGAAAAATCCTCACTTTGTACTGTACTGTATTTGCAGCTTTTCTCCCTGGGCCTCCGCTGAAAAGGGACCTGTGTACAGTCGGACTTTCCCGGTTATCAAATGTAAAATAAATAAATAAAATAGGTGGAAATTCTTGGACTAGAGAAAACATTAACTAATGTGAGTTGCATTTACAATGACAGTTTATTAGTAATAACAATTTCAAGTTGAACAAGTGATACTTCCAGATAAGTTAAATAATGACTTATAATGTTTGGTTCCTCAGTTTGATTCCTAGCTGGGGTGCTTTCTGTGCAGTCCATGTCTTCCCACTGTCTGAGTAGACTTTCCCTGAATGCTCCAGTTTTTTTCTTCATCCCACAGACATGCCACAGGTGAATCTGCTATTCTCCAAACTGCCCATAGGTATTGCATCGTCCATGTTTGTGCACTCAAGTGAGCACATGCCCTGCAGTTCTCCATACAGGTTTAATTTCTCTTCCTTGTACCCACTGATTGTGAGGATGGGCTTCAGACATGCTGCACCTATGAACTAGATTAAATGAATGACTGCCTTTTCAAGAAGTCTAGGTAAGGAAACAAAGAACAAACTGAATACCCCATGAGAAAACAGACAAGTAGCTGAATATCCCAAGGTAAAAAGAAATGGGCAAGAATACACGTCCACTACTACAGAAGAATGTTTTGACATGTCCCTTCTGGAAAGGCAACTCCCATGTGTTTCACAAGGAGCTCCCTACATTGATTTTTGGACTATGCCATCAGACTCCTGCTTAATTAATATTTTATATGGCAGAATGTACAGTCACATTTATCTGTATACTATTAAAAATTTAAAAATTAAAAACATTTACCTGTATACTGATAAGTAGAATGATGGCACTTTTTATTTTTAACCTCTATGAAATGTAGTTTTTTTTTTTTTTTGTGGTTCACAGGATTTTTATTACATTAGTTATCATAACCCTTATATAGACATTCTTAGCTTGACTGAAGGAATGCACATTTATGTGAAAAATGAGAAAAATAATGTGAAACTGAAAAGTTCTACAATGATACTGAAAAAAAACCATCTGCTTTTCTTTTTGTATTGGGGCATGTCTAGCACTCCTTGTGTGTGTTTGGGGGGGGGGGGGTCATGCTCATATACCACAGCATTTATTATCAGAGCCCATCCAGTGTTTGGAAAGGAGCATTTGGGATATCAGGTAGGTTCATTATGTCTGTGATAAAAAGTAACATTTTGACTTCATCCATGAACTGTTGGGACCTCACTGTTGATATACTGCCCCTGTGTAAAAATGCTGGCTCTCCCGTTTCGTTTGTTAAGGTATATGTTGTTTAGCAGTATATATTGCTTTCTCTGTTAGCTCAGTAGTTTTGGGATCATTGTTTACATTTTGTAGCTTGTGTGTTAAGGTTGCCATCAGTCCCGTTGTCAGCGGGACACTCATGGGTTGAGCTGCCTCATCCCATTGCCCGCTGTGCGAAGTAGTGCCACTTTTCAATCGCACTGAATTGCCATGGAAAAGCTTCACCAATGAACTGTTATTTCCTGTTTGTTGGTCAATTGCTTTTTATGACAGTTGCTACTCACAGGAATGGTTTCCAGTGTTTCCATGTACAGGGTACAATCAGTGATGTTTACTGTATTTGTATGTGTGCTGTCTGGTTCTTCTGCATTTTAGGCTCTTGTATTCAGAACTGCAAGATTCATGTTCTATACTTTTGACTATGTACTAGAACCATTTGAAATGCTGACTAGATGTACAGAGGAAAACACTACTGTGGACTAGGCATAGTAGGGATGTTGTCTTGGCCACAGAGCTGATGGGTATAAGACTCGTACATGGTTCAGAACAGAACTGTGTGTCCATTATTTCACATTCGAGGAGCACCATATTGAAATTAATGATGCACAGACAGCAGCATTTTGCACTGTTCACTTTAGTGGTGCAGTCAGCATTACTTCTGTTAAGTAAAGGTACTTAGGGGAGGTGCAGCAAGCTGGTAACCATTACCTTAAAAGTGTGCAAGACAGTTGGGAGAGAAGAACATCAGTTTAAGGGGATGAGAGTACAGCAGAGCAGACTGTGGGCCCTGCTGTCTAACAGACCATTAAGCATGGGGGGGCTGTAACACATAATAGTGTACATGTTAGAGGAGCATTGTATATCTTATGTAACGTAACTGCACAATAGTATACAGGTGCAAAGAACACCAACACCCTCTGCCTTACATGCATAACACATAGTGTGCTGTGGGGTTATATAGTGTGCATCATACAGGTGATATAACATAGGATAGCTGCACCTTACAGTTTACAAGGAGACAGCAGTATTCAAGTTCATTAGGCTACCTGGGGATGGGAAGTATAATTCAGAACATTTTTGAATTGTGTTATATGCATGATCTATTCCTCCATACTACCTCACAATTGCATCTCACTTGAGTGTCATACTCTGTGACTAATGTCATTTAAGTACAGAGTTTTAACATTTTATAGGTCTTTATTGGTCTGTATTGGTATTATTACATCTCACCACTGTAGCAGCTACAGCTGATTTATGTGCCAGCCAATACAGTAAAGATTGTCTTAAAGGCATTGCCCTAAAATAGTGAGCCATAAACAGAAATCTACCTAACATTTCTTAAGATAGCAGCCAAAATTATAGCTAAGCTTCTATTACACATTATTAACCAGTCCCTAAAAGGGCTAGTGTTAGCACTGTGGAGACCCCAAGCAATTTTCAAACTGGGGTCCCCTATTCACTTGCAGGATAAGTTTCACCCTGATCCTGCCACTCCTCCTAAATATACCTTTCACTTTGGATACAAAACTTTAGAAGCAGTACAGACAGAAAGAACTGTAGCTGCAATGCTGAAACATCATAACAGCCCTGTACACTACACCAAGCTAGCCCATCCCACAGACAGAATGGTGTTTAGTTGCATTTATGTTACATTACAACAACCCTGTGTAGGTTGATGAAGAGTTTCATGCCCCCCCCCCCCCCACACACACAGACACATCCTGGCCATCCTACATCATCCAAATTACTTTTTCTTCCCTTTCTCTCTTGTTTACTGCAACCTTTGCCTTTTTTTCAGCATACCCTAACTGGTCAAGATTGCTCTGTAATAAATGTGGAAGTAACAGGAATAAGCCAGGACTGCAGTTTAGAGCTTTTTCTTTTAAACAGCTTTTTCATCCAATGAATGCCTGAACAAAAGTCGTATCTAAAGACAGAAAATCAGTTTACTTTTTGACTTCACTTTTTCTACATCCTTTCAACACATCTTAACTGGCCAAGTCTACTTTGTAATAATTGTGCAATTCAATTGAGTTAAGTCGAGGGTAGCAGACCCCAGCAACCATGCTCTAAGGTGCATTTTAGATCACTTTTTCAAGCTTTTGATCCAGTGATATTCTAAACAAAAATCATGCTAAGGAAAGAAATTCAGTCTTATTTTTTGTTTCAAGGAAGAAATAAGTTGTGTTCAGGACTTACTACTTAAAGCTGACAAAACAATAGTTCACAATAAACTGAGAAGGCAGATGTTTGCAAGCATACATACATCCTAGCTGTGAATATTGCCTGCCTCCTTACATTCTCCCCAAAAAATAGTCACAGTCTCTGCATCTCGCTGGTATTAGACTGGAATGAAGGTGATGGTACAAATGGCCACACAAGTGCTGCTGTTGTACTCATATATATATATATATATAACATACCTCCAAATTGCTACCCCAATCAGCCACCTTCTGTTCACCTCTCTAATGGCAGGCTAAGATGCAACTGATATAATGACCACACCATTTCCAGACCCCTCACAAGCTACAGCAACCTTCTAAGCACATGATTTTAGAATAGGCAGGGTTCAGAGCAGAGGCCAACAGCAAGTCAATGTCAGAATCTAATTATAATAGTCTGAGGTATGGAGCCACAGGGCTCATATAAGCTCGAAGGATCTGGATCTTCTGTGATGCATTTTATACCTTAATTTTGGATACTGGCTTGTTAACTTTTTTATATTTCTACCCAGATATATATATATATATATATATATATATATATATATATATATATATATATATATATATATATATATATATATATATATATATATATACCCTGCAATACTGTGTATGTTCACAGATAAAAATTGGTGATGTAATAATTTACATATACATGTGCATGCACACACACACTGCTCCTAACAAACCAGGCCTGTTACAAGCTGCACAAACACATAGGGACAGACAGACAGGCACATATGTACATATACACTTCACATTGTCCTGCAGACAAATTACAGGAATGCCATTCCACTTATGGCGTATCTTTAGGGTGGTGAAAAAAAGCAGGGAAAATGGATAAACCCAAACAAACATGGGGAGGACATGCAAGCTCCACACTGCAAAGGCACAGCTAGTGACAATGACATTCCTCTAAAGTGCAAAACATTACTGAAGCCACGTGGTACACCATGTGATAACTAATGTTAGGAAATCTTTTTATATAGCCAAATTAATCACTACTGTTATATATTCTGGATCCAAAGAAATCATTGTTTGCCTCTGCTCCTCTCTTATTAGACCAATAATAGAATATAATGCCCACTTTGGTATGTACTTGGCTAGGGATATTACCCAGACTGAGAGACCAAAAATATAAAGGGCGTGTCATCTTTCAAGTTATCCTGACCACCTTAAAGAGCTCTTATGTTTCCATTTTCTACTAACCATTACAAGGATATCTCTACCTCACCTACTGAGATGTGAAAGATCCAGTTCTATATAGATCCTACACATTCACAAAACTAATACCACCTTAAATTCATGCTCAAGAGACCTAAACTACCACCAAAACATAAATAGGACTTGTTGGCTGGATATATGTCTTTCCTAGAGAATGCTTCTTTTATGGAATAGACTCCCCTTACCGGTAAAGAATAATAGCTTCATGACCCTTTTAAGAGTAACCAACAGTGGATATAAAAAGTTTACACACCCCTGTTAAAATGTTACATGGGGATGTATACCCTACAGATAGATTAATTGGTTACGACAAGGGTAACACAGTTTACTTTAGTAGTGGCAAAACTGATGAACTTGTTTCCAACCCCACAAATTTTGAGGTTATAGATGAAGCAGAACAATTTAATATGGATGATGACCAATGGTCTGTGGGTTATCAGGATTTTCCTTTACCCAGACGCTCCAAAAGAATAATGAATCACAAACAAGCGAATTTTTCTGCCTACAACAAAGTAGTGCAAAAGTACAGGAATTCACCCAGGTGGTAGTTGAACTTTTACCTAGCCCTGATTCAAATGGCAATTTGAATAAAATACAACATACTATGAATGGTTTTCACATTTATAATTACACTGATTAGGAAATTTCACCAGAGTACTTTTCCCTTTTTTCTAAAGGGTTTAAATTTGTACCCACAAAAATTCCGGACATTGCTGACACTCTTGTAGATTTGCAATTATATTTAAGGAAATTAAACCTAAAATTAATAAATGGTAAGAATGAAAAACCTGATACCAATCAAACTATGGTGGGCTACAAGAAAAGCAGCACTTTTAATCCCCCATTGCACCCACTTATAAGTACATTTGAGAAAGTTATAAGGGATGATATATACCAGATTTGGGGCCAGCACAAAAAAATGTTTCATAACCTTAACAATACTGAAAGAATTCTGCTTCAGAATTTGAGGAATGACAAGAGTATACGTGTTATGGTTCCTGACAAAGGGGGAGGTATTGTTATATACAACAGTATTGACTATACTAATTTCATGCAAGAAATTTTGTTTAATGGTAATAATTATTCTGCCTGTTCCAGGAATGAAATACACATAGCATACCAAAGAATAGACAGTTTTTTGTATGAATACTTAATGGATCAAAGGATTACTAAAACAGAGTATGATTTTTTTAAAAACCTATATCCAAAAATCCCGGTCATCTTTGGCATACCCAAAATACATAAGAATATTGAGAATCCACCTTTTAAGCCAATAGTAGTGGCGGCTGGATCCAAAACACACAATTTATCAGTGTATGTGGACAGGAAGATCAAACATGTGGTTGATTCATGCCCACACTTGGTGAAAGATTCTTGGGATTTTCTTGAGCAGCTTAAAAGTGAACTGTGGCATCCTGATTTACACCTTCTGACTATTGATGTAATTGATCTGTTTACCTGTATTCCCAAGCAGGAAGGGTTAACTTATTTTGAGGAAACTCTATATAATTTGTCCAACTTAAAAAATGATGAAGTTAACTTAATTTGTGAAATAATGGAACTTATTTTAGATAATAATTACATCTTTTTTGAGGATGAATACTACCAACAAGTCAGAGGAGTAGCAATGAGGGCAGCTTGCGCCCCCAACTACTCAAATTTGGTATTATTGGGATGGGAAAGAGAACATGTTTTCAAAAGTGAGTTTTATGAGAACATTTCTTTCTATTGTCGGTTTTTGGATGACATCTTTATTTTATGGAAGGGTACTGTGGAAGATATTCACCTATTTATTCAATATTTGAACCAAACTGCAGGGTTTTTAAAGTTTACCTTTCATTATGATTTTTATGAGATCAGTTACCTAGATATTAAAATTATTAAGGATAAAGAAAAATTTATATCTAGGATTTATCGTAAAAAAACTTTTTGTAACAACTATTTACACTTTAACAGCCACCATCCTTTATCTCAGAAGAGGAGTATAATAAAAGGACAAGCTGTTAGAGTAGCCAGGATGACTTCCTTGTATGAAGATGTTTTGGTTGAATTTGACCTCCTTAGATGTATGTTTTTGGAAAGGGGTTACCCTGTAAGATTGGTTGAAAACACACACCCCTCCTGGGTAAAGGTTTGAATAAAAATAAAAATGTTAATTTTGATGAGAATGGTGGAACAGTGAACAATATTATTTTTGAACAAACTTGCATTGTACAGTACAGCCCCTTATGTCAACAATTAAAAGGAATTATACAGAAAAACTGGAGCATATTCAAAGTGGACCATGAGGTATATAAAGTGGTGGGAGACTCGCCCTTTTTTACTACAAAAATTGGGCCCAATATTAAAAGAATTTTAGAGAAAGGACCACATGTATCTACCAAAAATAAAACATAATGAGGCACCAAACCATGAGGTAGATGTAAATATTGTTGTTATATTCTACAGGATCAAGTGATTTGTTTGGAAAATACAACAAAAAGTGTTGTTTATTTTAGGAGAGGCAATTGTTACTCTAGTAGGTTAGTGTATATGGCTAGGTGTAATACATGCAATTCATATTATATTGGGAAAACAGAAAGATCTCTCAAGACCAGAATATATGAACATCTATATGACATTAGAAACAAAAGAGAGGCCAATGCATTGTATAAACACAGCATGTCTTGTGACAATTACACAGGTTACAAATTTGCCATACTTGACCAAATAAATCTAGAACCAAGGGGAGGGGACTGGCAGAATCTTTTATATAAAAAGGAGCTTATGTGGCAACTGAGGTTGGCTGCAAACCTTCCCCTGGCTTAAATGATTATTTGAGCATTCATTGTGTTTTAAAAGAGAAAGCAGAAATTCTTAAATAGCCTTCTTGTAATACACACACTTTTGTTTATAAAAGTTTGGATTTACAAGGGAAATGTGATGCAAAGACAGGTTTTAGAAAGTATTTTTATAAAGAAAGAATATTTTATCCATTTATGCTTTTTTTAGGTTGGTAACTTTAAAATTTTAATTGCTTAATTAATTTGTTGAATACTGCGATAGGGTCAACCAATCACGGGATAACTAATAGTATATGAAAAAGTGTCTTGTGGTTTACTGACCAATTCTGATGAAGTCAAACCTACTTTGACGAAAGCGCTTAATTTTCTGTGGAAATTATTGTGAAAATAAAGAGTGTTTTGTACTCGCAACTTGACTTGCAACTTTAGTGCTTTATCTTTTGTTACCCCTGTTAAAATGCCAGATTTTTGTGATATAAAAAAGAATGAGACCACAATAAATCATTTCAAAACTTTTCCCACCTTTAATGTGGCCTATAACCTGTACAATTCAATTGAAGAACAAATCTGTTAGGGAAAAAATATAAAAAATAAAAAACGTACAATATGCTGGTTGCATAAGTATGCACACCCTTAAACTAATACTTCGTTGTGTGTGCACACCCTTAAACCAATACTTTGTTGAAGTACCTTTTGATTAAATTACAGCATTCAGTCTTCTTGGGTACACACCTGCCATCAATTAAAGAGACTCTGATTAACCCCAAATAAAGTTCAGCTGTCCTAGTAGGATTTTTTTTTATATCACAAAAACCCGGCATTTTAACAGGGGTGTTTAAACTTTTTATATCCACTGTACCTGACAATGGGCAATTGGAATGACACCCCTTGTTTGACCCCTCTACCACTTATAGAAAGGGGGATTAAACTAAGTCAGGGTTTGATATTAACTAATGCCTTGGTAAATTGGTGGGAAAATTGGGTAGGCTACAAATGGCCCACTGGCTCACAACATACTATGAACCTGTAAGTACTCAATTAGAGCATAAGCTGGGAAATGGCTAAAACTACTCACTGTGCCACTATTCTTTAGTTTTATATTGTTTCACTGTATAGATCAGCAATAAAATACAATTTCTTTGGATGTTGATCCAGTGCAAACAAATTCAGACTGTCTGGACAAATGTAAAATGTTAAATGTACATACCTGTTAATTTCTCTTTTGATATATAAGTAATCTTGGCAAAAAAAAATGTTACCACAAAAATAAAAAGTAATTATATTCAAAATGGCATATCTGTGCACTGTAAACATTGATTCCTGGCTTAATATGTACTACACTGTACCTGCTAAAAAAACAAAAAAGGACCAAAAAAAAGTGGAAGGCAGTGAAATGCTGCAACCCATTAGGTCCTTCTTTCTACTTTGTCACCTGAAAGATTGTAGCTATTGGAAGATTGTCCACTCTTTTCCCATTTGCTGCCAAAAAAACAGAAGTAGAGTGCAAGGATATACTGTAACCAATCAGTTCTGAAGTGGATGCAAGAGACTGTAGCTCCAGAATGGCATCCACCTTTTTCCCTGCTGCTAGCTGCACCAACAGAAAAAGACAAAATGAAAGCAGATGCCTGAATTATTCTACTACTGCAATCTATTAGAGAAAGGTACCCACACATTACATTCCCCATAGCTGAACGCTACTTTCGCTTCCCTCAAGGTCCACCCTGAAGCAAATCAGGCAGGAGCTGCTGTAGTTGTTGCAGGTGCCTAATGCCAGCTATGGTCTCTAACATCAGGAGTTGTGCCTACATCCTTCAGATAAGCAGCCGTCATACCCTTGCCAGTGGTAAACAACTCACAGTCATAGGATCATAGGAAGTTACTAGGCTATTGGCCCTGAGAATCTTACAAGCCTTGCCAAGAATTTAGCCCATGTTCCGACAAGTCATCACCAGATGGCCCTATCTAGAAGTGACACAAGTGGAGTCCCAGGGATGTATTTTCTGTTCCCCATCCAGTTATCCAGATTGCTCTTAAAAAGGATTAATGAAGTACTCTGCTTGATGTGGAGAGGGAGTCTATTTCACAGAAGGGGAGTCTCTGCGACACAAATCTGTCCCACCAACATGTCCTATTGATGTCACAGACCAAGTTGAGGTCACATGTGTGGGTTACTCGAGTGGAGGTTGACTTCTGGATATGCAGCAGTCCCATCAAGGCGAGGTCTGAGATTGCTTTGTATGCCAGACAGAGGTTACCTCTGAGGAGTCTGTATGAGACTGAATACAGGGACAGGGCTCTTAGCCTATTAGTGTAGGATAGATGTTTGAGGCCCTGGATTCTTCTGGTGTGGAACCTCTGTGGGCTCTTCAGCTGCTGCATGTGCTTTGTGAACTACATGCCAAGAAGGGCATTGTACTCAACAATGGGTCTTACAAGAGAAGAATGCAGGGATGTTATGACCTCCTTGTAACTGGATGAGATACCTTTACTAATGAGGTGGGCCATGTAGAAAGCTTTCTGTACAATGGAGGGAAAATGGTGGTCAAAAGTTAATTTGCTATCAACCTGGGTGCCCAAATCCCTCATAACTGATTGCGTGCTTAGGACCTTGTTATTAATGTGATCATTTGTGGGGACGTAACTCCCCCCAAAGGAGATGATGATGCATTTTTTGGCATTCAGTTTGAGGCCATGTTTCTGGCAACATTCATTTGTTTGTGTGAGACCTTCTTGGAGGATGCCCACATCAGTGGGGGAGAAAGAATAGTTTGGGCCTGCAGGCCTCAAACTCACATATCTGTACTTGGGAATCCAGTGCTGTACCACTAGACCACACCAGGCTAAGGAAGAGTTGGACACACACACACACACACACACACACACACACACACACACACACACACACACACACACACACACACACACACACACACACACACACACACACACACACACACGTGCACACAGTATGTAACACATGCACCACTGCACACAGTCTCTACAAGATATCCTATGTATCTATAAAGGCAGACCTCTGGCAAGTAAGGCAGAATTCCTAATATTAAGCTGTAGAAACATATAGATATATAGGTCCCTATCAGATGTTTGAGTTTCCACAAACTCAAAAATTCACATGGTCAAGACCATATGATTGAGTTTTTGAAAATCCGAAGCTTTTGAATGGAGATTGCGGTACAGTGAGAATCAGGAAATTCACCCTTTTCCCCACTGTAATGTGATCCTGGAGTTGGCATATATGATTTGAAGGGGGATGCAGGGGGCATGCCCCCTGCAAAAATGTAAAAAAGGTAGATTTTGTGGGGTTTTTTTTTTTTTGAAGTTCCAGCTTTCAGAAACTCAATCTAATGGTATCGGCCATATGAATTTCGAATTTCTGAAAACTCGATCTTCTAACATAGACACAGATAAATATGGCCTTCTGTGACGACCTCAAATTGGATTTAAGAAAAGGTTGATCAGATTCTCAATTATGTATGGGGTTACATACACTATGGTCTGAAAAAAACCTTCATAAAACTCTAAATGGGCAGAAATCCAGCAAGTAACCAATGAGTTTCTGCTGAATAGTTGAATATTTCAGCTGTTTGGTTAGCTGTTATACACCTACATCAACTTTATTACAAGTGGAGATAAGTACAAACTTGCAGTGTTATAAGATAGTACTGCATTTTATTTTTCTGTTTATTTATTTGTTTCATTGAATATTGTGTTAAAGATAGAACTGATTTTATTTTTCTGTTTATTTGCTTCACTGAATATTGTGATCTCTGTCTCTCTGCAGTAAATGGGAGGTTACTGTTCTCACTTCATTGATATTTGGTGTTGAACTCTTAGCCTAGAGGGTTTCTCCGTGCTTATAAGTCTTAGTGACTTATCTCTGAATTTATTTCTGCTGAATAGCTGAATATTTGAGCTGTTTGGTTAGCTGTTATATACCTACATCAACTTTATTACAAGCTGAGATAAGTACAAACTTTAAATGTTATAAGATAGTACTGCATTTTATTTTTCTGTTTATTTATTTGTTTTATTGAATATTGTGTTAAAGATAGTACTGATTTTATTATTCTGTTTATTTATTTACTTCACTGAATATTGTGATCTCTCTGTCTCTCTGCAGTAAGTGGGGGTTGTTCTCACTTCACTGATATTCGGTGTTAAACTCTTAGCCTAGAGGGTTTCTCTGTGCTTATAAGTCTTAGTGACTTATCTCTGAATTTATTTCTGCTGAATAGCTGAATATTTGAGCTGTTTGGTTAGCTGTTATATACCTATATCAACTTTATTACAAGCTGAGATAAGCACAAACTTGCAGTGTTATATTTATGTTTCTGTTTATTTATTTGTTTCATTGAATATTGTGTTAAAGATAGTACTGGTATTATTATTCTGTTTATTTATTTGCTTCACTGAATATTGTGATCTCTCTGTCTCTCTGTAGTTAGTTTCCTACCCTCTTTCCCTGTTCTTGTTATTGTATTAATCTTGATGGCTTTGGAATTGCCCACCCCTTCTGTAAATTTGTGTTTGAACACTCCTCCTGGGTCCATCTCATTTGCTCATTCAGCCGATTACAGTGAGATGATATTTTGATTTCAGACACTCCTAGCAGTCCCATCTGTTCAGCTCTATCCCATTCTAGTGTCATTAGCTCATTCTACTTAATACAGAGATAACATTTGAGAAGGCCAACCCACGTAGGCCGTTAACCATGAATTATCTTCTGTTTCTCCTTTTCCACTTTACTTTGTGTTCTGACTGAGTGTGCTTCTCAGCTGATAAGTATGTTTTTTGGCACTTTTTAACTGTTCAGAGTTTAATTAAACAATAATTAAATTCAGTTCAGAGTACAGTTTGAATAAATTGCTTTAATATTGCTACACACTCAAGTGTGCTAGCGTACACTGCATTTGAATTGTTTTTACTGCTGTTTTAGCTAATTTTCTGTAACAAAAAAAGTATAATAATAATTCTAAGCTTGTTTCCTGCCTTTTCTGTAACTAGTCTAGTCCAGATGCAGACTTGCTGTATCCAAGACTGTTTGTAATCTTCTGAGCCCCCCCCCCCCCAAGCCTTTCCGTGATGGAGGGAAGCCTTCTAGCATATCAGTGGGAGTGGTAAACACTAGGTAACCTACCTACCACAAGAGTGGTTTCTGGCCCAGAAATTGGAGTTTATTGGTTGTTTGGGCAGTATTTCCATTTCTTCCAACTTTCTGGTCTAAAAGCCTGTGTTTGTGCTTGTTTCCCACCTTTCCTGTAGCTAGTCTAGTCCAGATACAGTTTTGCTGTATCCAGGACTGTTTGTAAGCTTCTGAGCCCCCCAAGCCTTTTTGTGTTGAAGGAAGCCTTCTAGCTTATCAGTGGGAGTGGTAAGCACTAGGTAGCCTATATACCACAAGAGGAGTGGTTTATGACCCAGAAATTGTAGTTTATAGGCCATTTGAGCACTTTTTCCATCTCCTTCAACTTTTCATTTAAAAGCCTGCATTGTTTTCCACCTGTCCTATAACTAGTCTAGTCCAGATACAGATTTGCTGTAGCCAAGACTGTAAGCTTCTGAGCCCCCCAAGGCTCTCTGTGTTGGAGGGAAGCCTTCTAGCTTGTCAGTGGGACTGATAAGCACTATATAGCCTATCTACCACAAGAGGAATGGTTCCTGGTCCAGAAATTGTAGTTTATTGGCCATTTGCGCAGGTTTTTCCATCCCTTTTAACTTTCTGGTCTAAAAGTCTGCATTTGCAGTTTTCCTGCCTTTCCTGTAACTAGTCTAGTCCAGATTTGCTGTATCCAAGACTGTAAACTTTTGAGCTCCCCAAGCCTCTCTTTGTGGAGGGAAGCCTTCTAGCTTGTCAGTGGGAGTGATAAGCACTAGGTAGCCTATCTACCACAAGAGGAGCAGTTTCTGACCCAGGAAATTGTAGTTTATTGGCCATTTGGGCAGTTTTTTCCATCCCCTTCAACTTTGTTATCTAAAAGCCTGCGTTTGGACTTTTCCCACCTTTCCTGTAACTAGTCTAGTCCAAATACAGATTTGCTGTATCCAGGACTGTATATAAGCTTCTGAGCCCCCCCCCAAGCTTTTCTGTGTTACAGGAAGGCCTTCTAGCTTATCAGTGGGAGTGGTAAGCACTAGGTAGCCTATCTACCACATGAGGAGTGATTTCTGGCCTAGATTTTGTAGTTTATTGGCCATTGGGCAGGTCTTCCATCTCTTTCAACTTTCTGCTTTTAAAAGCCCACATTGCGCTTGTTTCTGCCTTTCCTGTAACTAGTCTAGTCCAGATACAGATTTGCTGTATCCAGGACTGTTTGTAACCTACTGAGATGTGTCAAAGTCTGCTCTTCAATTTTCCATTAGATCTGCTAGTTCTCTCTTCTCCTGCACTTTTACTAGCTTATTAGTCTAACACTTTACCATACCAGACTTCTTGTAGCAATTATTATAACACACAAAAGTGCTACCAGCACTAAACGTTCTACAAGGAAACAGCTCCAGCACTTATTATTAATGCCCACCCCTCCAGGCTTGTCTAAAGGTCAGTTCCCTGTGCTTTCTCCTGTTAACCTGGTGAACTTGGGCATCCTGAGGCAATGTATCAACTGCCTCATGTACAGTGACAACGCTCTCCTCTTACCTCCCAACACACAGACTTGTGAGAGATGCACTTATATATCCAAATTGGAAGCGACACACTCTCCAGCCAAGACCAGAATAGCTGGTCAAGAGGAGGTCGACACTTGCACCACACTACATGGAACACATAGCCCTCCAGAACACACACTAGCACTGTCTTCACATAAAAACACAAACCACGCACCCACCTTCATGGAGGTTCTCAATAAAAATCTACCCAAACAGCAGAGACCCCCAAGGCAGAAATGTACTCGACCACCACATAACTCTCCTAAACAGTGTTCATAGATTCATAGGTTGGTACTAGGCTATCGACCCTAGGGCCTATACAAGGCTAGCCATAACAATTCCCTGGCTATTTCTTCCCACACTACTTACTTCCTTGATCCCTGTCTCTCAGAGTGACTGACATGATTCCCGGGGTGAATTTCCTTTGTCCCATCCAATCGTCAAAGTTTTTTTGAAGAGGGCCAAAGAGGCGCTCTGCTTGACATGTATGGGCAGTCTATTCCAGAGTCTGGGGAGTCTCTGGGTCAGGAACCTATCCCTCCAGCATGATTTGTTTATTGTGATGACAAGTTTTAGATCCCTGGAGCGTGTGGCTCTGAGGGATTGGGGATTTCTTTAAGTGTAACATGTCCAACAGCTCTGGGTTTGACATGGCTTTGTATGTTAAGCAGAGATCACCTCTGAGTAGACAATATGCGACAGAGTATAGCTGGAGTTTTTTAAGGCGGTCAGCATAGGGCATCTGCTTTAGGCCTGTGATTCTTTTAGTGAGGTATTTCTGCAGCCTTTCCAGTTGTTGCAGGTGTCTTGAGAGGTACATGCCAAATGGGGCATTGTATTCTATAATGGGTCTAATGAAAGATGAGTACAGTGGGACAATGACCTCCTTTTTTCTGAATGAAAAGCTCTTAGTGATGAGGTGTGCCACATAGAAGGATTTCCTGACTGTTGTGGCAATGTGGTTATCGAAGATGTGTCCCTAAGGTGTGCCACTTAACCAAAGCCCCTAAGGCAAAACAGCATGCCCAGCACACTAGTCATAGGTGACTCGATAGTGAGGCACACTGATGTCCCACTCACTAGGTAGAATAAGGAGAAAGTAACAGTCAGCTGCCTGTCAGGTGCCAGGATCCACCATATAATGCATGCACTCAGGTCCCTGAACAACAGGTACAAATATGACTCTGTTATTGTACATATGGGTGTGAATGACCTGAGACATAACTCCCTGGACTACATGAAAAGAGACATGGAGGAGCTCTCGGATTATGTAGCCCAGGCGGGTATGACCCTAACCCTGAGCAGCATCCTACCATCACCCAGAATGATACCACAGTACAAGCAGAAAATGATTGATTTCAACAATTTGCTAAGTTTCTGGTGTCATTCTAAGGGGATTCAGTATCTGTCTGCCTGGGATGACATGATTAATAGACCTCAATGCTTTGTCAGAGATGGTCTGCGTCTGTCACCCATGGGCGTCCAGATACTGGCCAAGGCTCTTGCCACCCCTATAGTGCCTTTTTTAGGCTGTGTTCTAAAGACCAAATTACCACCATAACAACTTCAAACAAATCTAAGGGTCATGCTGCTCAATGCTAGAAGTCTAAATCTCAAAAAGCACTCCTTAAAATGGAGAACATCGACATTTGTGCTGTAACAGAGATCTGGTTCAAGGCAGCAGAAAGCACCCCTGCACTACCAGGCTATAACTCATTCCACACCTTTCAGCCCCAGAACTTGGACCAAAGCTCCAAAGGTGGTGGTGTTTCCATATTCATAAAGAATGCACACACTTGCAGACTGGTAGCACAACATAACACATCAGAGATACTTCTGGTGCAGCTAACGTTGGGTAAGACAGCAATTCAGGTTGTGTCTGTTATAGGTCCCCAAACATGTCCCAAGACACTCACTCCACTTTCCTAAGCATCCTGAAGAATATTAGGGTCCAGCCTAACACACTCATACTGGGCAACTTCAACTACCCCTCCATTAACTGGGAAAACTACTCATGTACCAATACACTTGTCCAATGTTTCCTGGAATTCATTAATTCCAATGCCATGGACCAGCTCGTTCTTATCCCCACTAGAGGTAGCAACATCCTTGACCTGGTCATTACTAATATGGGTGACTGTTGCTCTACACCATTAGTCAACTCCTCTCTGGTTAGATCTCGCCACAAACTAATCACCTTGGAAATCCACATCCCTCCCACCCACCCCCCACAAAGGTAACCACCATGAAACCCTTCTCCAAAGCTAACTTTGGTCTACTAAGAACAGAGGTGACAAACTTCACGGTACCCATGTAAATGGAGAATAGTTGCATGACCCTCGAATCATACACCAATGCACTGTACGAACATGTACACAAATGCATGGATCTCTCCATACCCAATAAAACCAAGATGCTCTCCTCCAAAAAAAGGAAGGCAGTCTGGCGGTCCCCTGCCATAAACAAACTCTACAACAGAAGGAGGAAACTGATATGGAATGAAGTGAAGTCCCAAGACTGGAAAAAACTCCCTTATCAGCCTCAACAAAAAGTTGAGATCCCTCATCAAATCCTCTAAAGCTAGCTATGAAAACAGAATTGCAGCAGATAGTAAAGACAATCAGAAGGCCTTCTATAGTTATGTAAAGAACCTCCATGGCAATACCCAGATTTGCTCTGAGCTACTGCACAATGGTACCTCCTATACCGAGCCAACAGATATTGCCAATATAATGGCCAACAGATTCAGTGCCAACTTTAACCATCTCCCCCCCTTCAAGGACCAATCACAATACCAGTAGATTGCCAGGCACCCAGAATTACTGCTGCACAGGTTAAACCAGCACTGTCCAAGGTCAAGAATACAGCATCAGTGGGATCTGACAATATCCCTGGCTGTGTTCTACATGAACTACAGAGTGAACTGGCACCTCACCTGTGTGCCCTGTTCAATCACAGCCTCACCTCAAGCTTTGTCCCTACTAAATGACACACTGCCATAGTCATCCCTCTCCACAAAGGAGGAGTGACTACAGACCCCGGGAACTATCGCTCCATTAACCTGACAAGTCTGATATGCAAAGCTGTGGAACACATCATCATGGACCTAATAAACAAGGATATATGGGGTCTCCAAATTCTGGATCATACACAGTTTGGTTTTGTGAAGGGTTGATCATGCCTGCTCAACTTGGTCGACTTCTTTGAGTCAGTCACCAGAGCTGTGGATGAAGGCAAGGTGGTTCATACAGCCTACCCTGATCTGGCCAAGGCCTTTGATTCCATTCCCAACTCAGGAATCATAGAAAAACTCACTAAGCTAGGCATCAACCCCTATATCACTAGGTGGGTTGCAAACTGGCTCACAGATAGAACACACAGTGTGAAAGTAGCTGACTCCAAGTCAGACTGCCGACCAGTCATGAGTGGAGTCCCACAAGGATCGGTCATGGGTCATCTCCTGTTTGGTATCTACTTCTCAGAAGTCCAGCCCAACATGAAGGGACTTTGGCTGACAAAGTTCACAGATGATTGCAAGTTGGTAGCTGTTATTAACTCCCCAAGTGATGTTGACATCCTACAGAAACACCTCACTGAGACCAGTGATTGGTGCCAGAACCATGGCCTTAAGCTCAATGCCAAAAAATGTGTTGTCATCCCCTTTGGGAAAAACCCAGTTCCCATGAACTACCACACCGAAGGTAGACCACTGAACACAGAAGGCATTATAAGAAACATGGGAACACAGGTTGACAGCAACCTCTCTTTTGACCACCACACTGCCACTGTGGTCAGAAAGTCCTTTTATGTGGCACATCTCATTACTAAGAGTTTTGCATCCAGGAAGAAAGAAGTCATTGTCTCCCTCTACTCCTCCCTCTTTAGGCCAGTCATTGAGTACAATACACCATTTGGCATGTACCTCACTAGGCACCTGCAACAACTGGAGAGGCTGCAAAAGTGCTTCACAAAGAGGATCCTAGGCCTTAAACACTTGTCCTATAAGGACAGACTGAAAAAACTCCAACTATTCTCTGTCTCATATCGCCTAGTAAGGGGAGATCTCTGCTTGACTTACAAAGCCATGTCTGAACCAGCTCTGTTAGAAATGCTACATCTAAAGAAATCTCAATCCCTCCACACCACATGGTCCAGAGACCTCAACCTCATTACCACAATCAACAGAATGTGCTGAAGGGACAAGTTCATAACCCAGAGACTGCCCATGCTATGGAATAGACTTCCCATACATGTCAAACAGAGGACCTCACTGGCCCTCTTCAAGAGAAACCTTGATGAGTGGATGTGAAATAGAAAATTCACTCTGGGGATCACTTCAGTGGCTCTACTCGACAGAGGCACTGGAAACTAAGGTCGGGTGGCACAATGCCAGGGTAATCCTATGGTCTAGGCTTGTAAAGGCTCCAGGGCCATTAGCCTAGTACACACCAATGAACCTATGAATGTGAAATAAATACAAAACAGTGACTTTTTAACACTTTTGTTCTGTTGCATCATTAGACCTTCCTCAGAAAAAAATATTACAAAAGCACTAAAAAGTCACTATATTTTGTATTTATTTCACATTCAAAAGCATTAAAAATTCACTGTGTTTTGTATTTATTCCACATTCATTGGTTTTGCACTGAATTTCTGCCTGTTCAGAGCTATACAAAGTTTTTTTTCAGTTCTCTGTGGTTTTCCTTCATTTTTGTTTCTTTGGTTTGTGGTTACAAACACTATATTCAGAAATACAAAACAGTCTAATTTGGCGGCATTATCTGCTGATATGAAACAAGTTATTAAACCAGTTGACTGTTCCACATTCTACACAGACAGCCCTAAGCCCTTAAGTGTTGTTTGCTCTTCATGATGCTGTCTGACCCTGTTCTCCTTCTTTTTTTCTTCTAGTGTACACGTGCTGGGAGTCTCCTCAGGATACTTTCTAGAACATGATTAATGTAGTCTTGTTATGCTTGAATGGGAAAAGGGGTTCAGGCTAGAGTTCTTGGTATTTTTTCATTAGACTTCTAAGTCACCTGTGTCTTTGTTCATCTGAATTCTGGGTGTGTGTCACTTCTGGAAAAAGGTCTTTTACACATTTTAAAATGCTGGAAGAAATGCAGGTGGCATTCACTTCATTTTGGAAAACCAACCGCCACATTTTTGGCATGTCATCTATGTTATGTTCTAGTTACTTGAGGAGGCCTTCTGCATTTAATGCAAACAAAGACTGATGTCCATGAAAGCATCTATGATTTCCTCCTGTGATACATAGGCTGGTACTATCAAATGTTTGCATAGTAAATGGAATGCGGTATTTTAATCAAATTCCACAGGACTGGAGCTATTTTCATACATTTTGACCAAAGTGAAAAAGGGAGCCATTAACATCATAGCTGCATTTTCACAAGATATTTAGCTGTTCTTTGAGTACATTTACATACCCATGATTTTGGCTATACAACATGCATGATTAAGAATTTGCTTTATAGACTTTCACAGACGTCTGGCTCATGAATGCATATATAATGGCATCTCTCTTGTGCTACTGACCTTGGACACCATCCCATGGATGGGCTACACTTATTTACATACAAGTGCAATTTTTTTAGAAAGATGGCTGCTGGTATTCTGAGGCTTGCAGGTTTTGCTGTATAGTTAGCAACAGCATGTCATTTACTCTGTCATCCCAACAGCCTTGCCCAAAAAAAGCCTGCCTTCCTTCTAGGACATTCTGATCTCAGTCTGACTCTAAATGCCTTTTCCTGTGCAATGTCTATTTTCAGACATCTAGTGGAATGAAGATATAGCTCTTCATTGGGGTTATCCCTCCTTGTAACTTCCAGGATGATTGTGTAGAGACACAGACTATAGTCTTCGCCTCCCAGATAGAAGCTGCTACTTTCTGCTGAAATACATCTGTAGGTTGTGGTACTCTCAGGAGTTCAGTAACTCTTTCCCTTCAGCAACAAACTCCAGCCTTCATTTACATTTCACTGACCACTTCAGGATAGAAAACCAGTACCATTTAGTTTTTCTGTCTTATTTCACATATTACTGGTACACATACAATACCAACAGTGACTTCCACTTTGGAGTAACAACCACTTCATATACTCTGCCTGTTGGGTCCCTATTAGATTGCCGAAAAATCAAAATCTCGAATGGCTTAGAAATCAAAGATGCCATTCTTCGTAATCACGACTGTGAGATCGCAGTACAGTGAAGATCGGAAAATTTGCCCTTTCCTTACTGTAGTGCAATTTTGGAGTTGGAATATATATTTAGCGGGGTGTGTGGGGGGGCACAGCCTCCCACAATAGTGATTTCAATTTCATACATTTCCGCTCATATGAGCATTTGAGACTTTTGAAATTTCGTCTATGTAATATAGACCCTGCCTGTTTCCTCAGGACAAGCTCCTTCTCATTTGCTCATACCATGGCAAACCAAAACATCTCCTCCTCCTATTGTTTCATTCTAAAGTTTTCAGTGCAGCTGGTAATGTGTCTTTTAATAATGCAACTAGTTGCGAGCTTGCTCACCTTTCTAGCTCAAATGGTCATGGTATTCTGAAACTCATGTACCTGGAATGTGCCTTTTCTTCAGATGTGGTAATGGTGGATCTGTTAATTATTTGTACTAGACTATTGTTAGAGAAGAAAGATTTGTTGATTATTATAATAAATGCTTACTACTCTAGATGTCAGAGTACATATTGATCCTGTTAAAACATTCTAAAATTGTCAGTCTTACGTAGAGAAGTATCCTGACAGTTTTTTTTAAGTTATAACTACTAGTGAAATAGTGACTGAATATCTGGCATTTTATGTGTTTACCAGGTTTCTGTGTCATAGAGTAATACGCCAAGCTCAACTTATTCATAGTAAAAGCTTTCCATGTTTTTGATAGATTGTATTCTTGCTTTTAATGACTAGAGAAAGTCACTTTTTAACTTGACCCCTTATGAATTTTGGTTGTGACATACTTTGAGTAATCCCGTAAGTGCAGAAACTCCTTAATTGATTTATTTTGTGGAGATGTACTCCAAGTCTTTAATCTGGTTTGCACAAACACTTTAAAAGTATCCAAAAACGTTTCAAGAAAGGATCAGAGACACCATTGCATTTAGATACTAACTCTTTCCTAAACATTTTAAAGTTGCAGAAATTTTGTTGAGTGACTCCAAAGTAAGACTAAAGATGAGATTTGACTATTTCATATTAGTTCTTGTCTCTGTATTATGTGTCATCAAATGCTGCATAAAACAAAGTCTGTGGTGCAGTGGATTCTTACTGGTATAAATTAAATTAATCTGAGCTGCACATGTTTTAATAAATTTGCCAAAATGAAAAAAAAATCTTGAGGGATCTTTAGAATCTGTTGCTTTGTTAGTACATTTAAAATCTCCTCCCAGAGTAATATTACCATTTTGGAAATTTGGTAATCTGCCATGAATATGAAAAGCTATTTCTGGTCCTTTTCCCCAGATGTAATTAGATATCTGTACAGGTTGGCATATTATTACCATGTTAAATGTATATGACTTTAATGGAGTACATAGCTCTTGCAGGGAGTCTGTTACCTGATGCTGAAGCATTATCAATTACCTTTTCCTATCCGAAGAGCACAAAGAACACCTTCCCACTTAATGCCATTTTCTAATTAGCTTAACATGCTTTTAATGCTAAAATATTTGGATTAGATATTCTAACCATTGCAAACAATCTGGAATGGTTTCATGACAGTATAATTCATATACCTTGAGTTAAGTCTGCATGCTAAAATAACTGAGTGAAACTGGATTTTCTCCTGCCTTCCAGTACCATTGTATTAAATAAGGCAGTAATAACCTTAACAATTTTAAGCCAGTAGAATCTAGTGTACTACTATCCATTGACACTGTGTGCCCCAGAAAAGGAGAAATGACAGAAAGAGACGAACAAAAATTACTACTATGCGTACAAACATAATTCAAAATTAATTAGAAGAATCGCTGATAAACAGATTAAACCAATCCTCAGGTATGACTAAAATTATTTAGGAGTAACTGCCAGCTATCCGACAACATTCCATGTACTGTTAAACCAGTGTTTTATGTCACTAATATTAAGAACTATACTTATATTCTATTAAAAACAAGCAGTGGTATTATTTCAACAACCACTGTCAGGAGAATGGAAGAGCAGCAGGAAAGTATTTCTGTACCACTCCATTCTACCACATAACAAATGTTCAGTAAAATGCTTGACCATAGTTGTTTAAAAAGGGAGGCACCAATGAGTTATTTAATCTAAGCCACTAAGGCTGGGACCAAATATTATAGTCCGTGCTACTTATGTACCATTATTCTGGCTGCAGTAAACAGCAAGAAGACAATCTTAAAATAATGGAAAACATTTTTAAGGTAAGTGTCTAAGTTACTACTTTGCTATGATCATAATATATGGAACCTTTAAAATTAAAAGCTGAAACTGAGAAAGGTTGGGTCAGTTGACCAGAAATTTGCCAGGAAATTTCTAACCTGTTTATCTTAAAGATATTAATGTCCTTGTCTCCCCTTACCCATCTTCTTTACACCTCAACAACTCACAAAGAAGGCATCCTCCCATAAGCCTTAAACAGACCCACATCATTTAAAACTGCCTAGCCATCTTTTTCCCTTCCACTTTTCTTTTTATTTCTATTTATTTTGCTGTTTCCCATTTTCCCTTCACCCCATTTTCATTTCCCTTATTTTCAAACCCATAGAATTTATCCCATCTCTCATATTTAGTGTATTGAAAATTCCTTTCTCATTCAGTTGATATTTGTTAATATCTGGTTATCTTGTTCTACTTATCACAACATCTCTCCTTAATCTATGTTAAACATCTGACTGTCAGAGAGAGGCTTATCAATACATCATCTCCTAGAGGTTTACTCCAGCTGTGAAAGCCATCATTACCAGTGTAAACTTCCTTGTAACTAAGTTTATGTCATCAAAACATAGTGTGTATAATTTGTACAACAGCAATGACAACTGTTCAGTGACAAATAGTATGTGAGGGGGGTGGGGTTGGAGGACAGAGACAGCCATGACTTCAGCTGATACAATAAGTAAGTACATTATTGCTGCTTAAACTGTACATGCTTTGATATTTGTCTCTAAAAGATAAACTACTTAAATGTAACAGGACACCATTTCGTGGAAGGACATATGATAACAGACCTGCCATTAAAGGCAGACCCACTTGATCAAGGCAATGCCACCTTTAAAATTAAAAGCTGAAACTGAGAAAGGTTGGGTCAGTTGACCAACCCATCCAGGGCATACCAGTTTTATTGACTATTTATTTAACTATCTGTCTATAGATGTGTGTGCGTGTGTGTGTGTGTGTGTGTGTGTGTGTGTGTGTGTGTGTGTGTGTGTGTGTGTGTGTATGTGTGTGAGCATGTGTGAGCATGTGTGTGTGTGCATGGTACATAAACATTGTATACTACTACTTTTCGCACTACCAGCTTTAAATTTACCACTTTGCTAAAATGTAGTTCGGCAAACTCAAACTTTGACTACTGAGTTTTCTGCAAACTGCACTCGGTTGACTGATATTCGAAGAAATGTAATTTCATTAAAAAGTAGACCCAATATATATATATATATATATATATATATATATATATATATAAGTTTATAATCGGAAATACGGTTCGATGAACCGTATTACTTAGGGTATCTAACATGGAAAGAAGTTTAATTTATGCATCTGAGCAACATGGTGAGAATACCAAGGGAGTAGTTCCTTTAAGGTTTATTACTACATTTGGCATTAACACCTATAAATATTGTGGTATAATTAATAATGTTTGGCACATTTTGAAGCAAGATCAATTTTTTGATAGGTACCTTACGGAATATATTAAATTTGGATACAGGAGAGGTAGAAATATAGGGGAATCACTTTCATGGTATAAGAAAATGGAGGATAAAAAATCAAAATTGAGTACCACAAGAGGGTGTAATCCTTATGGTAGATGCACATATTGTAAAATTATTCCTAAAACGAAATCTTTCACCTCTATTAATACATCAAGGGTCTATGATTTTCACAGCTAATAACCTGCAGGACAGAATGGACAATATATATGGCAGTATGTCAATGCGGGGCTTTTTATATAGGCCAAACATCAAGATCTTTTAAAAGTAGAGTGGCATTACATATAAGTGACATTAAATGCCAGCAGGTACAAAGTGCCCTATATAAACATAAAATTGATCATGTCACGGCACACTTTATATTTATAGGGATCGATACAATACATGGTATGAATATGAGGGAGGCCGAAAAACATTTATTGTTGGAGAGAATGTAGATTTTGAATTTGGGGGCCTTATATAAACCTGGTCTAAATGAGTTTCTCTAAAAAGTTAGTTATTCGTTTTTGGGTGAATAAACTATGAATCTTATAAGTTACTAAAAACTAATATATGTATATATATATATATATATATATATATATATATATATATATATATATATGTGCATTTTTTTTAGGTATTTTTGGTATATTCATTTAGATTAAATCAGATAAGAATTGCATTAACGATAGGATTTTTGTATTTTTCTGTACTTTTATATAGATTAATGGTGCTTGCACAGAATAATGGGAAATGTCTCTTTAAGGGGGACATATTTAATGTTTTCATGATGAGGCACTAGGTACAATCCACTGATGAAGCCTAAGAGGTGAAACCAGTTTGAAGTTTGTATTTTTACTGTCTGTGAGCTATTAAAGACATTTTGCTCCTCCTGATGCCTACAAAGTTTATTTACGGTTGATGGTGTTGTGGTGCTGTGCTGGATTTACTTCATTGTTTTGTTGTGGAATTTGAACTGTCCTTGCACGTGTTTCATGTTATATGTGCACAGGCAACATATTTGGAGATTATATATATATATATATATATATATATATATATATATATATATATATATATATATATATATACACACACACACACACACACACACATATATATATATATATATATATATATATATATATGTATATATATATATATATATATATATATATATATATATATTTTTTTTTTTTTTTAAGACAAAAACAGGTGCACAAACCACTGCAGTGCTCTGGAGTTATTATACATCAAAGGCAAAAACCTCCAGCACTACAAAAACAAAGTTCATAGGTTCATATGTGTGTACTAGGCTAATGGCCCCGGAGCCTTTACAAGCCTAGCCCATAGAAGTGCGCTGACATCGTGCCACCTGACGTTAGTTCCCAGTGCCTCTATCAAGTAGAGCCACTGGAGTGATCCGCGGGGTGAACTTTCTTTTTCCCATCCACTCATCAAGATTTCCCTTGAAGAGGGACAGTTAGGTGCTGTGCTTGACATGTATGGGAAGTTTATTCCAGACCATGGGCAGTCTCTGACTTGTGTACCTGTCCCTCCAGCGTGTTCTCTTGATTGTGGTAATGAGGTTGAGGTCTCTGGAGCTTGTGGTGTGGACAGATTGGGATGTCTTTAGATGCAGCATTTCTAACAGAGCTGGGTCAGACATGACTTTGTAAGTCAAGCAGAGATCGCCTCTTAGTAGACGATATGAGACAGAGAATAGCTGGTGTTTTTTGAGTCTGTCCAAGTAGGACATGTATTTAAGGCCTAGGATCCTCTTTGTGAGGTACTTTTGTGGCATTTCCAGCTGTTGCATGTGTCTAGTGATGTACATGCCAAATGGGGCATTATACTCGATGACTGGCCTAATGAGGGAAGAGTAGAGAGATGATGACCTCTTTCTTCCTGGATGCAAAACCCTTGGTAATGAGATGTGCAGATAAGACTTTCAGACCACAGTGGCACTGTAGTGGTCAAAGGAGAGGTTGCTGTCAGCCTGTGCCCCAGATCTCTTATAACGCCTTCAGTGTTCAGTGGGCTCCCATCGATCTGGTAATTAGTGGGAACTAAGTTTTTCCCAAAGGGGATAATGATGCATTTTTTGGCATTAAGCTTAAGGCTATGGTTTCAGCACCAGTCATTGGTCTCAGTGAGGCCTTTCTTTAGGATCACTTGGGGAGTTAATAATGGCTCCCAGCTTGCAGTCATTTGCAAACTTGGTCAGCCAGAGTCCCTCCGTGTTGGCCTGGACTTCTATGAAGTAGATGCCAAACAGGAGAGGACCAGGACTGATCCCTGTGGGACTCCACTAGTGACTGGTCAGCAGTCTGACTTGGAGTCCGCTACTTTCACACTATGGATTCTATCTGTGAGCTAATTTGCAACCCACCTAGTGATATAGGGGTTGATGCCTAGTTTGGTGAGTTTATCAATAATTCCTGAGTGGGGAATGGTATCAAAGGCCTTGGCCAGATCAAGGTAGGCTGTATGAACCACCTTGTCTTCATCCACAGCTCTGGTGATTGACTCAAAGAAGTTGAACAGGCATGATGTACCTTTCACAAAACCAAATTGTGTGGGATCTAGAGTTTGGAGATTCCCTATATCCTTGTTAATTAGATCCATGATGATGCGCTCCATAGCCTTACATATCAGACTCGTCAGGTTAATGTGGCAATAATTCCCAGGGTCTGTAGTCGCTCCCTCTTTATGGAGAGGGATGACTGTAGCAGTGCGGTATTCAGTAGGGACAAAGCCTAAGGTGAAGCTGTGATTGAGCAGTGCACACAGATGTGGTGCCAGTTCACTTTGTAGTTCATGTAGAACACATCCAAGGATATTGTCGGATCCCATGGAAGCTGTATTCTTGGTCTTGGTCAATTCAGTTTTAACCTGTGCTGCAGTAATGCTGGGTGCCTGGCATTCCTCCGGTATTGTGATTGGTCCTTTAGGGAGGGGAGAGAGGGGTAAAGTTGGCACTGAATCTGTCGGCCAGTATGTTTGCAATATCTTTTGCTCAGTATAGGAGGTACCATTGTGCAGTAACTCAGAGCAAATCTGGGTATTGCTGTGGAGATTCTGGATATAACTACTGAAGACTTTGTGGTTCTTTTTAGTGTCTGCCAAAATTCAAGTGTAGTTCCTTTAATTCCTTGAATATCTGGAAAAAAACAATAAATAAACAACTAAAATAGTGGAAACAGCCTCCAGCATCACAGAAGTGCCCTTTGTAAACATAAAATGTCACATCCTTCAGCACATTTTATTTTTATAGGATTAGAATGCATTAGGCTTGCGGTGGTGGTGCTGCAGTAGAGTTGTCATCTCACAGTAAGATGCTGTCCAGTTCGATTCTCAGCTAATGCGTCTTCTGCGTGGAGACATGCGTGAATGGGTATACCTTTGTTGAAGGTTGTGCGTCAGGCCTGGCAAGCCGGTATGTAAAAATCAACTGCCAATCATTAGCGGACTGGAGTTCCGCTGTGGTGACCCCTAACCGGGAAAAGCCGAAAGACACAAACAAAGAATGCATTAGGGGCAAGGGTTTCACTAATTGTTATAAACATATGTTGTTAGACCGTATAGAGAAAATGTGGATAGTGAATCATGGTGCTATGCATAAGCCAGGTTTGAATGAACACTGGTAATTCATTTTTTATATAATACCATTCCTAATATGGTGATGTACATGGGCATTTATTAAGAAATAAGAATTTTTTATGTGTATATGTGTATGCATGCACATGCTTATGAATATATGTATGAGTATGTTCTTGTATTTACATACACATGTATGTTTATATAAATATGTATATATGTGTATATTTGAATGCATATATATATTTGTGTTTTTTAAATATGTGCATTAATTTGTGAGTTGGAAAAGTATTTATAGTATGAATTTTGATGCACATGCACTTGTTGGTTATGTATTCAAGCAGGTATGGGTGTATTTAAGTATGTATTTTCACTATCTGTTTGGAATTGGTGCAACTCTTGAAATAGGGGCATGTCTCATTAAATGGAGTTTATTTAAATGAACAGGAAATTATATGTCTTTGCTTGTTTTGAGAAACCGGTCTGTGATGATCATGTTGGTTGGAGGCTGTTTCTACTATTTTACTTGTTTATTTATTGTTCTTTTCTAGATATTCAAGGGTTTAAAGGAATTACATCTGAAACTTTGTTTTTGGAGTGCTGGAGTTTATATATATATATATATATATATATATATATATATATCTATACACATGTGGGTCTACTTCTTTTTAACAAAATTACATTTCTTCGAACATCAGTTAACTGAATGCAGTTTGCTGAATATTCATTAGTCCAAAGTCTGACATTACTAAACCACAAAACACCGAAAAGACACCAATGGATTAAATAAACATAACAAGCATACATTTTCTAATATTTTTTGCAGGAGGGCAAACACCCCAGCACCCCCAATGCACACCTCCTGCAAATTATATATATCAACTCCGAGATCGCACTACAGTAATAACAATGGTGGATTTCACAACGTTAACTTAGTGCAAGCTCCTGTTAAATGCTAAGGTGCTATAAAATTAATTTTACATATGCTCTTACTGTCAAACATTACTCACATATCCCCCATGCCAGAGAGCTGGTACGGTAGACAAGAAGGTACATAAACACTGTATACTACTACTTCTCGCACTACCAGCTTTAAATTAACCACTTCGCTAAAATGTACTTTGGCAAACTCAAACTTTGACTACCGAGTTTTCTGCAAACCGCACTTGGTTGACTGATATTCGAAGAAATGTAATTTCATTAAAAAGTAGACCCAGTATATATATATATATATATATATATATATATATATATAAATATAAATATATATATATATATATATATATATATATATAAACAGTTCCAAACCCAAAGCAAAGATCACAATGTATGTCCCAACAAACCAAGGCAAGAAATCAGCCAATGCAGCCAAACTCAGTGTAGACCCAGTACAACAAATTCAAGGCTTAGTCCTTTGCGAATCAATAGACCATGGTACAGGTAAAACTAAAAGCTTTTAGTTTGTTGTATATATATATATATATATATATATATATATATTTCTCCACACACACACACACACACACACACACACACACACACACACACACACACACACACACACATACACACACGGGCTACTTCTAAATTTCGAACTTTCAAAACATTGAATTTCTTATGGCCGAGACCATAAGATCAAAGTTTTGAAACTTCTAACCGTTTAAATGGAGCTCACTATCCAGAGCAGAACAGTATATTTATCGTTTTCCATGCTGTAGTGTGATCTCAGAGTTGGTATATTTAATTAGCAGAGGGGGTGGTTGCAAAGGGGCTTGCCCCTGCAAAAACGTAAAAAACAAAAAAAAATATTTTCTTGTTTTTATTTATTTTATTTAAATTTCAAAGTTTCAAAACTTCAGTCTTATCATCTTGACCATAACAAATTTGATGTTTTGAAAGTTTAAAATTTAGAAGTAGACCCTGATACATATATATGTGTATATATATATATATATATATATATATATATATATATATATATATATATATATACTTAACATTTATACAGCTATATATATAGAGTGAGATAAGGGAAGAAAGGGTGGAAGGAATTGAAAAGGTGGGGCAGGAAGTGGGGGCAAACAGACAAACGTGAAAACCACATACAGGGAAGGATATGGACACACAAGGAGGTGGAGAAAGGGGAAGACATATAGACAAACAAAGGGTAGAAAAATGGCTGGAGATAGGACAGGGTACAGGTTTCCTGCTTCCCCTCCTACTGGCCCAGGGGGATTTTACTGGGACATAGTAGGTAGTGATCTGGGAGCTAGGTTGCCATGACAGTGGCTACACCCACCCTTGGTGTCCTGATGGCATTTGCCAAAAAGTTTATGAGTGCCTTACATTTTGCAGGAGTGGTTGCTTAATGGCAACCCAGTTGGTCATCATCTCATTAATCCATGCCTCCAAAATGTGATTGTGGTGGGCTGCCTGCCTGGCATAGGCCTGAACCCTTCCCATTCAAGGCATTCCAGTCCCAGTCAGCATCCCAAGACACAGTCTTGGCTAGAGTGACCGCAGGCTAAGGTTGATGTACCTGCGGCTCTGGTGAACTATAATTACCTGTAGTAGGGAGACTAGATTGGGAAACCTGACATTAATTATGAGGGAGCAGAGATGATATGGCAGATATAAAGCAGAAACTATTTGTCAGTGCTGAAAGACAAACGGGAAAGCAAGCCACCATGTAACACATATGGGTGTGGGAAATTGTAAATCACAATGCAGCAGTATTTCACCACACAAGTGTGTAAGGAAAAGATTGAAATCACTGCCAGAATCCAACACAATACTATAGTGGCAGAGTCACATGCAAAGCAGAAAGATGCACACAGTTTCTCATTATGAACGATAGCAATCTGCACGACTACAGTTACATACAAATAAAAAGAGGCAGCAACACAAAGCTGTTAGTTGCAGAGGAGTAGACATAGCTACACAACACACACTTATATGCAATGCTTCAGACTTTTTTTAAATTACCTTTGTATTTCTATCCCCGTAATACCTTGGCAGTAATGTAGTGTTCTGTGAAGTTACAGAATGCAATATTTTCTTCCATTTATACTAAGTAACACTGTATTATATTCATTTGATATCCGTTTCATTTGTAGAACATGAACTCTGAATTAATATAGCAACCCATATGTATTAATTTGTCTACAGACAGCATCATCCGATTACCTTTTTATGTCATAAAAATGTTGAGATATCCTTTAAAGTCTACATTCAACCTTAAGCAAGACTCAGCTGCAAATAGACATATATGATGCTACATGTACAGTGTTAAACACTGCAGTCAGTAAATCTGTTAAAAAAGATTTTCCTTCTTTGATTCAGGAATGAGAGAATTTAAATGTACATTTCACAGTTCTCCAATGCACCCATTGTCTCCTGGATAGGCTTTAGCATTCCCATGATCCTGTGTTAGATAAATCAGTTCATCAAAAATGGATTAATGGATTTCAAATATTAACAACAGAAATGCATCTTTTAATACCAAATACTTTTAAGCAATTGTATATCCGTTTTCATCAGTGATAGTCTTTGTTGCTCGTCTAGTCAGGATGTAACAGACAAGTCTTTGTTCCATTCAAGCAGCTTTATTATGTACAAACACATCAGGATTCAGGCTTAATGACTTTAACTTAGATAAATTTGTATACAAACTCGCTATTACATTCATACATGCTCACACTCTAGCTGCACTCTCAAAATGGCACTGAAGCTAGCATGTGCTTGCTATTTATTTGCACGTCCAGTCCTTGAAATGCTTCTTAAAGATACAGCACACACACACACACACACACACACACACACACACACACACACACACACACACACACACACACACACACATTGTTCTACATCCTCCCTCTTTGAGAAATATGTCATGCATTATTGACAACATCAGTTGACAGACAGTCAATACAGATAATTCTTTGTCAAGCAATTACACAGAACCAGATACATATATATAATTATGTCCAGGTTGCTGTATATTTCACACTAGGTCTGGAAATATGACCAAATCATGTGACATAAAATTTAGAATTAGATTTAGCAATTTGGACTGTCTCTACTTAGTGTTCAACCTTAGGGACATCAGGAACATCATCAGGAATCTAAGTAGAAGTTAAGACACTTTCTGCAAAAGGAACATTGTCTGGATTGCTCTGAGATCTGGAGTATGTATCACAGGAACAAGGTTGTGATATCAGTTCTGGTACAGGAAGAAGATGCCTGCGATTTCTCCTGTACTCCATGCCTTCAGATTCTACGAAGTAGTATCTCGACTCGGTATATGTACCTGTTACTTGACCAATCCAGTCAAAATCTTTCGGTGTTTGTATCCTCACTGTCTCTCGTTTCACTGGACGAAGAAATCTGCTCAATTTATCATAACTGCCTTCTGGAAACAACACTTCCTGAATAATTGGGCTCTGATTGTTCTGGTATTCGTACCTTTAGACTTCAATAAACTGGAACTAATATGCAATGTTGTTCTGGTTTGCCTGGATAGAAGTCTCTGAGCAGGCTAGCCAAGTATATCATCACAGGGTATGTTTCTGAGATTAAGTAAATTCAAAAATACATTGGTATTGTCACGCTTTGACCTTTCAAGTAATTGTAGGTGAGGTGGCATTTTTCTGCTTAAGGTCTTCAAATGCTTTCTGGTGCTGTTCCAACCAAGACCATATAACATTTTTGTACATCAGCACTCTTAATGTTGCTGTCAACTCACTGAAATCTGGTATAAATTTGCCTAAATAGTTGACCATGCTAAGAAAATATTGTAGAAATTGAACATTATCTGGTGCTGGCATCTCAAGAATAGCTGCTTGCTTGGATGGATCTGGTCTCAAGCCAGTGCTGGTAAATAAATGACCCACATATGTAACTTCTGGTAGTCTGAATTTGCACTTCAGAGGATTGAGCTTTAAGATCACTTCATGTGCTCTGTCTAGAACTCTCTTAAGGTTTCTGTCATGTTCTGCTTCACCATTGCCTCCAACCAGTAAATCATCTGCTATTATGGCACAAGGATAACCTGAAAAAAATATGCTCCATTACAAAATGGAAGACTTCACTTGCAGAATTTATCCCAAATGGCATCCTTAGGAATTTATATCTGCAAAACGGGTACAGAAAGTAGTCAGTAATGAGGATGTGCGATCAAGCATCACTTGCCAAAAAACAGTGGCATTTGGTATTAGGGCTGCGACTTCCTCAATTGTACGCATTGGATGATACAGTCTCTTTATTGCTTTGTCCAAATCTCTTGGGTCAATACCTATTCTGATTTCATCTGAGCCTTTTTTGTGGGTGCTACCATGGACGACACCCATTCAGTTGGTTCTGTATCTGGACAAATTACACCTTGCTGCACCATTTTCTCCAACTGAGCTTTGAGTTTATCCTGCATAGGTACTGGAACTTTTCTTGCTGGTCTGACTACTGGACTGACCTCTTGGTCTAACTTCATAGAATACACAACTGGAAGTTTGCCCAGCTTGTCATTGAAAACATCAGTACACTCTGAGAAAATGGCTTCAGAAAAAGTGGAACTAGGATATGTGCTTCTATGATGAACTTCTTTGGTAAAAGAAAGCACATTCCTTCTCAAACTGTCTCTGAGACCCAATAATGACTGCACAGGTCTTTGAACTACATAGAATAACAAGCTGTCACATTTCCTAGCCACGTAACATAAAAGCACTCCTGAGTGTTCACTTTGAATTTCTTCACCTGCATAAGCAACACGTTTCGCACTACTAGCCACATTAAGTTGTTCATTAGTTCTCATCTTAGCAAATGTGTCTGCTGACATAACATTACACTTTGAGCCAATGTCTGCTTTGAGCTTGGTGGATTTACTATTTTGTTCTTTGGCAACAAATTCACTGCATCATCCTTTTCACCAATTACTGATATATCATCTATGTAGAAAGTAAAATTGCTGCTCTCTACATGATCAACTTGCTTTTTTGAGTGACCCTTCTTTATAAATGTGTGAAGTTTACTTGATTTGTAAAACTTTTGAAAATGGTTCCATTTTTTACACTTGTGGCATTGCTGACCAAATGCTAAGCATTTCTCTCTTTTAGACTCTTGATTGGCACCACATCTGTGACAGTTAACAATAAAGCTGGATTTGGGTTTTGCTGATTCATACTTGTACTGCACTGAGCATGCTCCTTTTTTTTCTGTAAGTAGAAGTTAAGACACTTTCTGCAAAAGGAACATTGTCTGGATTGCTCTGAGATCTGGAGTATGTATCACAGGAACAAGGTTGTGATATGAGTTCTGGTACAGGAAGAAGATGCCTGCGATTTCTCCTGTACTCCATGCCTTCAGATTCTACGAAGTAGTATCTCGACTCGGTATATGTACCTGTTACTTGACCAATCCAGTCGAAATCTTTCGGTGTTTGTATCCTCACTGTCTCTCCTTGTTTCAATGGACGAAGAAATCTGCTCAATTTATCATAACTGCCTTCTGGAAAGAACACTTCCTGAATAATTGGGCTCTGATTGTTCTGGTGTTCTTACCTTTAGGCTTCAATAAACTGGAACTAATATGCAATGTTGTTCTGGTTTGCCTGGATAGAAGTCTCTGAGCAGGCTAGCCAAGTATATCATCACAGGGTATGTTTCTGAGATTAAGTAAATTCAAAAATACATTGGTATTGTCACGCTTTGACCTTTCAAGTAATTGTAGGTGAGGTGGCATTTTTCTGCTTAAGGTCTTCAAATGCTTTCTGGTGCTGTTCCAACCAAGACCATGTAACATTTTTGTAAATCAGCACTCTTAATGGTGCTGTCAACTCACTGAAATCTGGTATAAATTTGCCTAAATAGTTGACCATGCCAAGAAAACATTGTAGAAATTGAACATTATCTGGTGCTCGCATCTCAAGAATAGCTGCTTGCTTGGACGGATCTGGTCTCAAGCCAGTGCTGGTAAATAAATGACCCACATATGTAACTTCTGGTAGTCTGAATTTGCACTTCAGAGGATTGAGCTTTAAGATCACTTCATGTGCTCTGTCTAGAACTCTCTTAAGGTTTCTGTCATGCTCTGCTTCACCATTGCCTCCAACCAGTAAATCATCTGCTATTATGGCACAAGGATAACCTGAAAAAAATGTGCTCCATTGCACAATGGAAGACTTCACTTGCAGAATTTATCCCAAATGGCATCCTTAGGAATTTATATCTGCCAAACGGGTACAGAAAGTAGTCAGTAATGAGGATGTGCGATCAAGCATCACTTGCCAAAAAACGGTGGCATTTGGTATTAGGGCTGCGACTTCCTCAATTGTGTGCATTGGATGATACAGTCTCTTTATTGCTTTGCCCAAATCTCTTGGGTCAATACCTATTCTGATTTCATCTGAGCCTTTTTTGTGGGCTGCTACCATGGACGACACCCATTCAGTTGGTTCTGTATCTGGACAAATTACACCTTGCTGCACCATTTTCTCCAACTGAGCTTTGAGTTTCTCCTGCATAGGTACTGGAACTTTTCTTGCTGGTCTGACTACTGGACTGACCTCTGGGTCTAACTTCATAGAATACACAACTGGAAGTTTGCCCAACTTGTCATCGAAAACATCAGTACACTCTGAGAAAATGGCTTCAGAAAAAGTGGAACTAGGATATGTGCTTCTATTATGAACTTCTTTGGTAAAAGAAAGCAGATTCCTTCTCAAACTGTCTCTGAGACCCAGTAATGACTTCACAGGTTTTTGAACTACATAGAATAACAAGCTGTCACATTTCCTAGCCACGTAACATAAAAGCACTCCTGAGCGTTCACTTTGAATTTCTTCACCTGCATAAGCAACAAGTTTCGCACTACTAGCCACATTGAGTTGTTCATTAGTTCTCATCTTAGCAAATGTGTCTGCTGACATAGCATTACACTTTGAGCCAATGTCTGCTTTGAGCTTGGTGGATTTACTATTTTGTTCTTTGGCAACAAATTCACTGCATCAACCTTTTCACCAATTACTGATATATCATCTATGTAGAAAGTAAAATTGCAGCTCTCTACATGATCAACTTGCTTTTTGTAGTATAGTTTTTCTAGTATATCTAGCTACCTGCATGGAATGTGCAGCATTTTATGTCGGAAAAACTGACAGAAAATTGAAGAATAGAATTAGGGAGCATATATACCAGATTAGTACAAAATCTGAAGTTAATGCACTTTCAAAACATGTATTACAGAAAGGACCCACACACTTTTTAAGTTCATGGTGATACATATTAAGATACCTAATCAAAGAGGGGGAGATGTAAGGAATCGTACAGAACAAATAGAAGCTGGTTGGATAATTAGGTTGCAAGCACATAACCCCCCTGGGTTGAATGAAATAATTCCTTTAAAACCTACTCTCAAAGGGAGAAATATTAAATATTAATGTTTTGTGTAATAAATATAATGTTTCAAATATATGAGTTTTTATGTACATGATTTTTTCATATGCAAGGCTTTTTTATATCTAAGATTTTTTCATATTTAAAACTTCTAATATATGTATATATGCTTTGAGTATTTGTACCACCAGCATTTATATTATTTTTTACTTTTTAGTTATTTATTTAGCTACTTATGTAGGTAGTTTTTTATGCATTAGTGCTCTAGGATGTCTTTAAACTAGTAATTGATTGATTAATTCATTATTGGAATGCCAATTAATTCAAGTTTAGATTTCATATATATTCACCTGTTTTAGAAGTGAATTTGTGATGGTTTGATAAAGCTGTATAGCGAAAGCGCTTACCATTTTGCTTCAATAAATATTCCTGGTGTTTTACTTCAGATTTGAAGCTGGATTATTGTTGGATGTTAAACAACTGCTTTGGGAGGTCTGAATAGACATTTGTTCTATGAACTGAGTGCCTTGTATTTCCGTTTTGGAACATCAAGAAATTTTTCATTTCAAATTCTTAAAAGACATTACTTTGCGGGTGAACTGGTGAGAATTGAACAACCGCCTGGGTGGATTCTGTACAGGGACTGTTACATTTTTTTATGTTATATTTTTTATTTCTCCTGTGCAGTTACTCTTTTTTGCTAGTGGTGTTAAGTTTTATCATTTGGCTTGTTCCTGTTTTATTCCAACACCACAGCTTGACCATGGAGGATTCTGCTGAGAGCAGTGTTGAGTTACCTTATAATCCAACTAATAATCTACCCATAAGAATGGTACATTCCTGCTTGCAAAGCTGCGTGACCAATGACATCAACCCGCTTCTTCAGCTCGAGTTAGTAACGGCCAGTAATGGCGAGACGTTGAGCAACACGGATTATGAGAACATTAATAATGTTTTATCCTTTATGGAATCAGACCTACTGAAGCTTAAACACTTACAGATGCAGCGTTTTCATTTTGAAGTCTGTATCCAGAGGAGAGTAATACCAAGGGGTCTTAGGATCCTTAAAATGCCGACAACTGGGGGCGTGGCCAAGGATGAACACAGGATAGCAGCAGATTTCTTCAGCTCCACCAATTTCATTACACTGACAGGAATTAATTACTTAAAAAATTAATTTTTGAAGTAATTTTCTTTCTAAATATGTTTGTTTTATATAGTTCTTGAACTATATCTAAAAAAGAAAGGAAATCTTAACAATATTCCTGTCAGAAATCACTTTGGAAATTTTCCTGTCAGTTTATCAGTCTGAAATGAGTTCCAGTAAGACAAATTCTCAAGACTCCAGCATCAAGAAAGAACGTCAGTCTCTGATAATTATAATCCAGCAACTTACTGCCAAGATGGATAAAATGGATACTAAAATAGACACCTTCATAGAAAAACTACAAAACAAATAGACTTGTTACATATAGACCTGCAACAACAGAAGATCCAGATGACAGGCATAGAAGAAGCTGTGAATGACATGGAAAATAGAATACAAGAAGAGGAAATCAACATTGAGTTTCTCCTGAAACAAAATACACATTTACAAACAAAACTGGATGACCTGGAAAATAGATCTAGGCGCAATAACATTAGGATTTTTGGACTGCCAGAAAATATTGAAGGTAACAATATTACTTCTTTTTTAACAACATGGCTCCCTAAAACTTTAGACTTACCACAAACATTCTCTTTTGGTATCGAAAGAGCACATAGATCTATAGCTAATACTAACTCTAACAAAAACTATCCTAGATCAGTTATAGTTAGATTTCTATCATCTTTTGATAAAGAGATGGTTCTTAAATCTGCTTGGGCTAAAGCTCCTGTTAAGATTAATGAGACAACTGTGCGTTTTGACAATGACTATTCTTCCATGGAAATAGCTAAAAGAAAAGTTTTTCTGCCACTAATAAGGGAGCTTAAAAAAGCACAGTTTAAAACATACCTTCTGTTTCCTGCCAAGCTTAAAATCTTCCTTCCTGATGGTCCTAAAATTTTCGATGACTTAGACTCTGCTTTACTGTTTATCAAAAAATAAGATTTTGGATAAAATAGAAGAAATGGAATGGGCTAGTCCTTCATTAAAGAGACTGGCAACTGAAACTTTGTGGAAGACTTCAGAGAAGAAGAAGAGACTAAAAACAAATGATTTGTTCTATATTTTTTTTCTCTCATCATTTTATTTCATTATTAATCTTTTTAAATATAGTTCCTGCATTTCCAGAAGCCACAAATATTTTGAAAAGATTTAATCAAAGTTATTCTCTGTGTGCAAAGAAATGTTTTGTTTCATAACTAGTCAAAATATCTGGAGATTTAATGGCAAGCTGTGATTCAACTTGTTTCTCTTTCTGAAAAGGAGAAGTAAGGTCAGTAATTTGATACATTTTTTCTTTATCTTTTTTTTTTTTCTTCTCCTTTTCTTCTTTTCTTTGTTTAAACAATGACATTCTATTTAGATTATGTAGTGGGTAAAGGGTGGGGGAGGGCAGGGAGAGAAGAGTATTGAAACTATGATTAATAGAATAATAACATATTTATTCCTTGTAAAAGTTTATATGTTCTTCAAATGCTATTCCTAATTATACTTTCTTGATTATACTGCTTATGCTTGTTTGTAAATAATCTGTCATGCTTTAACTAATAATAATTAGAACTAAATAATAGTAAATAATATGTTTTATTTTTAACTCTATTAATATAAACAGTAAGTAATATTCCATTGTATATACTTCTTATAGCTTTCTCTTACATTTTTTTATTTCTGCCTTACACCCTTTTACTTTCTACTCTCTTTATCTTTTCTTTATTAATATATAGAAATGCTTTTGATCATATAGACACAGTAAATAATAAGATTTGCATAAAAATTGAGTTGGGACAAAAATATTGAGTTTTATTACTTATTAATAATTTTGGGCTTAATTTCACTTACGTAGAGGCTGTAATAACCTGTAAAATACATTGTGAAGGTTTTGTCATGTTTAGATGCATTTATACTGCTAAATGAATGTTTGTCACTAGTTTTTAATAAGTTTCCTTAAAATGTTAAGAGAGACAATCTGGGATGTGGGCTGTCTCATGCACAGTGTCCATGAGCTACTTCAAAAGCTTCAACTCTCAGAATTCTCACAGAGAAGCTGAAAGCTGCCAGTCTCACCTTTGACCTAGATATCACACTGACACATCACAGATTCAGGAATGTCACTCTACCAGGAAATAGAAATGATACAAATGCGACTATGTGAAGGAAAATGAACTCTTTAACATCTAAATGTGAGTTATTTTATATAATTACTTAAATATCTATGTTATAATTCATAAAATATGTCAGTTATAATGAGTTTAAATGATACAGTTTCTTGTAGTAAGTAAATGTCTTATTTTAGAAGGCATAGAAAATGAAACATTTATTCAAGTGTTTTTGAAAATCTACTTAACAGCAGCTTAATAATCTGTGTTAAAACTTATGTTCCAAACATATACATTACTATAACTCATTTAATTCATCTGATTGACAAGCATAAATAATTTTATAACTCTATTCTGGAAGAAATTGTCATGTGATATATTTTAAAGCAGTAGTATAGCATGGTTGTAAAATCTAGTTACTAAAATGTGTTTGCTGTGCATTATTTTGTATAAAGCAGACAGATTTATTGTAGGGACAGTAAGTAAGATAGTGCTCGGCAAGGACACAACTCAGTGAGATCAGATATATATATATATATATATATATATATATATATATGTGTGTGTGTGTGTGTGTGTGTGTGTGTGTGTGTGTGTGTGTGTGTGTGTATATATATATATATATATATATATATATGTGTATGTGTGTGTGTGTGTGTGTGTGTGTGTGTGTATATATATATATATATATATATATATATGTGTGTGTGTGTGTGTGTGTGTGTGTGTGTGTGTGTGTGTATGTGTATATATATATATATATATATATATATATATATATATATATATGTGTGTGTGTGTGTGTGTGTGTGTGTGTGTGTGTGTGTGTGTGTGTATATATATATATATATATATATATATGTGTGTGTGTGTGTGTGTGTGTGTGTGTGTGTGTGTATGTATATATGTATATAAGTGTTTCTGAGAATCTGCATAACTATGCAGTATGATTTATAACAATTTCTATGAATACAATATTTTATTCTATTGACAATAATGAGTTTGAGTAAATGCTCATATACAAGCAATTCAAGGTTTTTTTGGAAGCTGTTAATTGCATTTACATGACAGAAAATAGATGCATCTTAATATATGTAATGTCTGAATCATATTAGCCAAAGTTTTTATTTAAATGAATGTTAGAACTTATTTTTCTCTTCTCTTGATTTCTAACATCAAGATTATTTGAATGCTATTTGAATACAAGTGTTTTATATTACATGGATGTATATAGTAGTATGAACAGTTTTAAAAAAAAAAAAAAAAGGTTTATTTTAGTTTATATGATGCTGTTTTACCAAATGTGTAGTCTTGTCTTGCTAGATAATTGAATTGAAAACTGTTAACCTCAGTTAAATATAACTAGTATTAAATTGATAAGGTGGTAGCTGAGGTACTGCTGCTTAGGGTAGGGGTTAACTTGAGTGGTAAATACTACTCTAAGTTGGAGTTTATAACTCCAGGCTGGATGCAAGGTTTAATCCTTACATTATTTTCACTTGTTCATTGTTATTTGTATATAGTTTTGACATCCACAATATATTTTGTACATTCATTGTCACTACAAACAAAATTGAATCCTATACGAAATCCCATAAGAGATTCAATAAATACAGCTATATTTAAAGGTACACCTAAAGGAGGAGATGTAACATTACTTATCTTGTTATTTGTTATTTTGATCATAAGATTCTTAAGTTTTAAAAATGCCAAATGACATCTTTAAAAGGAATTTCTTTAAACATTAATGGATTGAATAATCCATGTAAAAGGGCAAGCCTAATAAGATACATTAATTTACATAAGGCCAACTTAGTCTTCCTGCAAGAAACCCATCTCTTGAAAAAAGACATTGATAAACTAGCCACAAACAAATATACAGTATTGGTTAGTTCAGAGCACACTCAGAAAAAAGAGGAGTGGCTATTTTATGGAATAAAAGTATGCCCATTCCTAAAACCATTAAGTCTTATCAGGATGACAAAGGAATGTTTTGTATGGTTACAATACAAATTAATGGGAAGACTTACACTTTAATTAATGTATATTGGATACCTGGAATTGGTATTAATACAGTGAAACATCATCTTGATAAGATCATATCATTCTCTATAGGAGATATTATTTTAGCTGGTGACTTTAATTGTATACTACATGAAAGTGATACTACCACTATAGGGAAAAGAAGAATTACATCTAATGTAAAACATTTAAATGATTTTGCTAATTCTTATCATATGAATGATATTAATAATCAGATAGATTCAAATTCATTACCATACACCTTTTTTCTAACAGATACAAAACTTATTCAAAAATAGATAGGGTCTTTATTTCTAACCAGATGGTAACAGATTTAATTAATTCCAAAATCATTTCATGTCCTATATCTGATCATAATTCAATTGTTTTGAATTCATGATAAAAATACTCATAATGTTCAGATCAAAAGGATACCAGCATACTTAACTCAACTAAAAGACTATAAAGAATATATACTTTCAGAAGTAAAACATTTTTAGACATAAATAATACTCCTGAAGTCTCCATTGTTTATGTTTGGGATGCCTTAAAATCATATCTATATGGACAAAGTATCAGATGGTATAATAATAAAAGGAAATCTTGGGATAAGGAATTGTTAGATATTCAAAGTAAATTAGACTCTTATAAACATAATAATAAAGAAAATATTATGGACAAGAAAGTTATTGAAGAAATAAACAAACTAAATGAGAAATACAAAGAAATTTTAACTCATAAAGTAAAATAACTTTAGAGAAATACAAGTTTTTGTCTTATTCAATAAGCCCCAAATACTTACACAGACTTAAAAATAAAACAAAAGGTTGAATAAACAAAACCATATCAAAGAAATCTTTTCTCTAAGGAAAAAGAAGAATGTTTCTAGTATACCAGAAATACTAGATGAATTTAGAAATCACTTTCACAAAATTAACCATAATAACATTAACATGGAACCTAAAGATAAAATAAAGGAGTTTATAACCACAAACATGAATAAAAAGCTTAATAAACAACAGATTAAACTATTGGACAAGAGTATTTCATATACAGAAGTTATTACACAAATAAATAAGCTTAAATCAAACAAAGCACCGGGTAATGATGGTATTATGAACAAAACTGGATGGATATTGCGATACCCTCTGAATAGTATTAACTCCAATACAGCACCAGCACTCCGACATAGACCAAATGTAGACTTTTTATTGTAAAAAGATAAAACCATTCATCAATAAGACTTCCTCAGAACAATACTACTACATATAAACCTTACTTAAATACATTCTGTTCAAGTCACATGGTGGTTCCATTAATGCCTTAAAGTGCTAGTGCATATCTTGAATGTAATAAAAACATTTTTTCCATTTACACACTTCATGTTCACTCCATAAATTGGTACTTTCTAAAAACTATGCTACTTTATATATACCATAACATAACTGTATATTAAAAACAGGATATTATGCCATGGTTGAACAACTTTTGCTATTAAACCTATATCTATGTGTTATTATTTTAATTTATATGGGCTTCTATTATAGGTTTTATGGAAAGATATTCATTTATACCTGGGGAATCTGAGGCATTTAATTTAATTTGCCAAATGACCTCCTTTTCCGCTACTTTCTTCTTGATATTTCCACCCCTAGGATTGGCTTTAATTAAATGATGGTATTATACCAGAGATATATAAAATCCTTTCTAAAAGTACATATTCATTAATACATAAGGTTTTTATTTTGGCCCAAACTGAGTTAATAACCCCCCCATCTTGGCAATATACATTTATTTTGCCAATTTTAAAACCTAATAAAGATCCAACTAGATGTTCTTCATATCGGCCCATCTCATTACTTAATGTTGATTATAAAATGTTTATGAGTATTTTTGCTGATAGATTGAAGACAATCATTCCCGGCATTATAGATATAGATCAGACAGGCTTCATTGTAAATAGAAATACTTTTGATAATATAAGAAGAACTTTAACATTAATAGATTTTGCAAATAGGAAAAGAAAGATTTAACACTTATTAGTCTTGATATAAGTTCAGCATTTGATTCAGTAAGTTGGGACTATCTGTTTACCTTAATGAAGTGCACAAACTTCTCAGATGCATTTGTAAATCTAATTGAGCATTTATACAAAGGAACGTTGGCTTATATTAAGGTAGGAACTTATGTTTCACAAAAATACCCATTTTAAAGGTACAAAACAAGGATGTCCACTTTCTCCACTATTATTCACTTTAGTAATGGAGCCTTGGGCTAATTTGATCAGAAACAGTACTGACATAGAGGGTTTTGAAATAGATGAAAATACAACATCCAAAATTCAACTTTTGCAGATGATGTTCTAATTACATCAGCAGGATCTAATTCTTCTATGCAGTCTCTATTTGATAACATGATGAATTTTAAAAGTATTTCTGGTTTAATATTCAATGAAGAAAAACTAAAATACTACCTATATATACACGAAAAATATTCTCATTAGTGATTTTACTAAATATGTACCCAATTCAGGTCAGATAACTTATTTAGGTATAATACTATCTAAAGATATTAAATCTATTATATATAATAATTATAATACCTGTTTTCTTAATATACAAAATCTTTTAATACCTGGAATAATATGTTTTTACTATGGAGGAGAGACTTACAATTATTAAAATGATAATATTCCCCAAGATTTTATACTTAATACAATCAATAATACTTCCACCTACAAAAATAATTATCAAGAAACTGAATACACTAATGTTAAATTTCCTATGGGCACCTAATAGCCCTAGGATTGCATTAAAGAAACATACTAATAGCTGGTCTCAAGGGGGTATTTCTTTTCCAGACTTTAATTTATATACTATCTCTTCTATTGTAAAAGTTATTACTTTATTAATAGATCAGTCATATGTCACAAAATGGAAAGATTATTGAGAGCTAATTAGTATGCACTTCATGAAAATCTCCTTAACACATAAAAATATGATTGTAAATAATGCCATGTTATGGTTACTAAAGGAATTTTGTACTTCACCTATTACACCTAAACATATGGTTTGTTACCCATTAAATATTATTATTAGTTATCATAACTTTATATTCATGCACCCTAAGTATAGGGAATGGAATTTTATTGTATTCCCTATAATGTATACTCATGGTATGCTTTTGTCATCTACTTCTGAAGGAACTCATTTAGCTATAGATAATGATCTAAAGTACTGGTATCAGTTGATATCTGATAATAAAGTTAAAATCTAGATTTCTTAAAACAAGAATTTGATCTAAGAGAAACTTGCTGGTTAGAGGTTCAGACCTTTAGACAACATCTCATTAATAAAATAGATCTAATGTCTATAACAGTTAAAGAATCTATTCCAACACTGATTGATTACTTGATATTAAATTTACAACATAAAGTTTCTGATAAAGGTAAACTTTCATACATACATAAAATTATCAGACAAGACACTTTTTACAGTGTAGATTCATACTGGAATTATTTCACTTCTATTAATGGGGACCCACCAAATCAACAAGATAAACAATATATTTTGGAATCTGCTTATAGAACTACGTCTTCCATTGTCTGGAGACTTTATACATGGAAATTTTTACATAGATCTATTTATACACCTTTGATGATGAATAAAATAAATAATAAAGATAATTTATGTAAGAGATGTAATGTAGAAATTAATGCTGACTGGGCTCATATGTTTTATGACTGTATAAAATTGAAAGAATACTGGAAGTCAATTAATGAATTTTTGCAGGCTCTTTTTACAGATAATTTCATTATTTCTAAATCTCTTATATTATTCAACACACCTGTACCTCAAAGTGTTAAAAGGTTAAGCTTCCTTGTTATGGTCTATTCTAGCAGTGGCTAGGAAAATAATAACTAGAAATTGGATTTCAGATACACCTCCTTCGTTCAATGAATTTAAAATGTTATGAATATAGTGTGCCATATGGAAATAAACACAATTAGGACAAGAACAAATAGAAAAACATCTTATTATATTGTATGGGATAATTTACAAAATTGTTAAAAAAAATTTTAATTTCAATAGCATGGTATTTTAGTTTAATTAATTGATCTGATTGTAGTGGATGTCTTTGTAAATACTTTAGTTGTTTTGTTGAATATTATAATAATATCTATTTTTAATTACTTGTATAAAATTGTTATGATATTTCTCTTATATGTTAAAACAATAAACCTGTTTTGAAAAAAAAAAATGCCAACAACTGGTAATGCCTACCCGGAACTTTTATGTCGCTGGCAACAAATGAACATAGAGGTGAGCTTAAATTATATGAAGTTACTTAACGAGTTCTTTCTACCTGAAGAAGTTAAATTACAAGATGCAATTGAGAAAAGACAATATGAACTGTATAGCGATTACCAACATAATATAATCAAGCCGCTTTTAGATCGTTTGACTGATACCGTGTGTATGTATGAGAAAAGACTTTTAGAGCAAAAAAAGCACAAGTTGTCCAGAGACATATATGATTTTGAACATGGCCAAGTCTTCACTTGGCCTAGGAACAATAGAGATGGACAAGAAAGACTGTCTACTTCTAGCAGTAATAGATTTACCAGAAATGCATCTAGCAATGCTAATATTAGTAGAAATAACACTGCATCAGTTAATTGTCAAGAAGAGCCAATATTGAATGCTAACTTAGAAAATGTTTGTATTGTTAATTGTGAAGGGATGAGGAATGATGTTACTAGTGATAAAGTGCCACTACCTTCTGTGGAAGATAGTGTTTCAGTTAATTCTACTTCAGGTGGTGCTTCCAATAAAATGGGACCGCTGTTGACCAATACTCAATTAAACATAGGCAGCAAGGATAGGATAGGACATAACTCGAATGAACCAGTAGTTCGTAGTAAAACAACTTTTTTACATTGTAACAATGGAAACTTAGAGGCTCATAGCCCTTTCCCAATAGCTGAGACAACTGGCAGGGGGAGAAATCGCTCAATGAGCAGAGGGAGGCAGAAGAGAAAGGCCTCAGGGGCAGAAATGAAAGAACCAATTTTAAAGAAAATGAGGGAGAGAATGACTTAATTTGGAACCTCTCACATAGGCCTCTAAGTAAACATGAAATGGAAGTCTTAAACAAGGGCTTGTCATTTATCCCATCTAAGCAGAGTAATGTTATTGATACAGTTTTGGATGTCAAGTTATTTGTAAGAAATTTACAATTGAAGATGCTGTATCCTGAGAATAAATCAGGAACAGCAGAGAGATGTTTTAAAAGACCAAGCACTTTTGTGCCTAACCTACATCCTTTATTAGATGCTTTTAGTAAGATAGTAGAGAGAGATGTATTTAACATGAAGGGTGAAAATTATGTAAATACTAAGAAGAATAACTTGACACCCAGACAAACTAGAGCTCTACAAGATATGAGGAATGATAAAAATATATCGATTAGACCTGCGGATAAAGGTGGTCCTATAGTAATGCTTGACAAAGTATCTTATGATAATAGTATGTTTGAAATGTTAAATGATACTAAATATTATAAATCTGTACCAGTTTTGAGAGCTCAAGAACATGTTATTAATGTGCATAATATCCTGGACGAATTATATAAAACAGAAATAATTGACTCAGACATGTATAATTTTTTGTTTGTTGATAGTCCAACTATTCCAATCATCCAAGGGTTACCTAAAGTACATAAAGATCCAGTAAATCCACCCATGAGACCGATTGTTTCGGGTCGGGGGTGGGTTACAGACCCTCTATCAATATTAATTGAGAAGACTTTAAGACCTATAGTTAGTTCTAATATTTTTGATTTAAGAGATTCGAAGCAATTCTTATTAGATTTATATGAAGGGACTGAAGCCCTTCTAGACACTGCTTCAATTATAATGGTAACCATGGATGTCTGTTCATTATTTACAAATATACCTAATGAAACAGGGATAGAAAGCATCAAGTTGTATCTCAACAGACATTCTAACATGTCAGTGAATCATGTAAATTTTATCTGTTTGTTACTTAAACTTGTATTGGAGAATAATGTCTTCTTGTTTGATCAACAATTATATTTACAGAAGGATGGCATAGCTATGGGCACTTCGTGTGCCAATAGCTACGCCAACCTAGTGATGGCTTTATGGGAGGAAGAGAAACTCTTTCACCTTGAAATGTATCAGAAATGTGTCTGTTTTTACAGGCATTTTGTAGACAATTTGTTTTTTCTGTGGACTGGTACATTTTAGGAGTTACAGGAGTTTTTTAAAGAGATTAATTCATTAACAACTTACTTGAAATTTACTATGACTAGTTCTAGGGATAATATAGCTTTCCTAGATGTATCTATATAATGTTTAGACAATGGAAGATTAAATACAGGGGTGCACAGGAAAGTCTGTTATAAAAATATACTATTGCATAGAGACAGTATGCACCCGCAACATATCTTTTCCAATATCATTAAAGGGCAGGCTATTAGAGCATCAAGACTGAACCCCTTACAAAGGAATTATGAAGTTGAGTTAAATGATTTAAATAGGAGACTTTTAGCACGTAATTATGAACAGACAGAAGTAGAAAAAGGTTTTCTAAATGCACATCAACTTAGGGACAATAAAGAATGTCCTATATTTTCTGAAAAAGGTAAAAGTTATTACAAGGAGATATATCCAGAAGGAAGGGAGATTTCTAGAAAACAGCAGAAGTTAACCTTGTTTTATACTCAAGACATAAAATTGATTAAGGATGTGGTTTATAAACATTGGGATATTTTAACTACCAACTCTGAAATTAAGGAATTGGTAGGTGAACATCCACAATTTATATATAAGAATAGAAAGAATCTGCATAGATTATTATGTTTTCCAGATCCCACAAGAAATAATATAAATGACTACTATGGAACGGAACCATGTAAACAATGTAACTTTTGCTCATATATATTTGATACTAACATGTTTGTGCACCCTAGCACATCTAAGATTTATACTTTTAATATTAATGCGACATGTGACACAGAACATCTAGTATATCTAGCTACCTGCATGGAATGTGTAGCATTTTATGTCGGAAAAAATGACAGAAAATTGAAGAATAGAATTAGGGAGCATATATACTGGATTAGAACAAAATCTGAAGTTAATGCACTTTCAAAACATGTATTACAGAAAGGACCCACGCACTTTTTTAAGTTCATGGTGATACATATTAACATACCTAATCAAAGAGGGGGAGATATAAGGAATCATACAGAACAAATAGAAGCCGGTTGGATAATTAGGTTACAAGTATATAACCCCCCTGGGTTGAATGAAAAAAATCCTTTAAAACCTACTCTCAAAGGGAGAAATATTAAATATTAATGTTTTGTGTAATAAATATAATGTTTCAAATATATGAGTTTTTATGTACATGATTTTTTCATATGTAAGGCTTTTTTATATCTAAGATTTTTTCATATTTAAAATTTCTAATATATGTATATATGTTTTGAGTATTTGTACCACCAGCATTTATATTATTTTTTACTTTTTAATTATTTATTTAGCTACTTATGTAGGTAGTTTTTTATGCTTGTGCCAGGAGCAAATGTAAGAGAAAAATTACGGAATGCCAAATTAAATTAAGTTTGATTTCAAAAATTTTTTAATTTTATTTTTTTTTTTTTTTTTTTTTTTTTTTTATTTTTTTTTTTTTTTTTTTTTTTTTTTTTTTTTTTTTTTTTTTTTTTTTTTTTTTTTTTTTTTTTTTTTTTTTTTTTTTTTTTTTTTTTTTTTTTTTTTTATTTTTTTTTTTTTTTTTTTTTTTTTTTTTGTTTTTTTTTTTTTTTTTTTTTTATTTTTTTTTTTTTTTTTTTTTTTTTTTTTTTTTTTTTTTTTTTTTTTTTTTTTTTTATTTTTTTTTTATTTTTTTTTTTTTTTTTTTTTTTTTTTTTTTTTTTTTTTTATTTTTAAAAAGTTTTTAAAAAAAAATTTTGGTTCCAAAAAAAAAAAAAAATTTTCTTTTTGGAGGAAAAACTTTTTTAGGTTAGGCCAGTGCCCCACAAAATGAATTCTTCAAAGGGAAAGTTTTTTTTTTTAAAAGTTTAAAAATAAAAAGTTATTTTCTGGACCTTTATTTGCTTTCACTGTTACCTCTGCACCTCGTAGCTCTGGATATTAGTCTCTGGAATTCCAGTTCTGACACTATGTCACTTGTGTAGTCAGGATGTAATAGATGAGTGTGGGTTCTGTTCAAGCAGTTTTATTATGTACAAACATATCAGGACTGAGGAATAATGACTTTAACTTAGATAAACTTATATACAAGCTAACTATTGCATCCATACATGCTCACTCTCTGGCTGTACTCTCAAAATGGCACTGTGGCTAGCACGTGCATGCTATTTATATGCATGTTCAGTCCTTGAACTTCTTCTTAAAGATACAGCACACATGCTCTGTTCTACAGTCTTAGATGCCAATATATCTTTAATATTAAATTTTAGATAAACTCAAACATAACTGTTTGCATCACCAAAAGTATAGCACTTTGCTGTCCTGAATTGCACTTCATATACCTTCAGCCACGTCAGGCAGCTGTAGTATATTGCTGATTAATCAAACAGTATGTAAAATACTTCTCTGCCAATACAGCACATGTTTTAACATTGGCCACTAAGTCCTTGCAATCTGTATATGTACAGGTGTTTATGATAGTAGGACATGGTAAGAGGATAATGGGACAAGGACTTATTTTACTATAAGGAATGTCTGATCCATGACCTGACAACATTGGTGGGAGCCTAGGTTGCATTACAGAAAATTAGTGATTAGGGGCATGGAATTGCAGGGATAGATGTGAGGAAGATGTTCATTATAAAGAATTAAAATGGTGCTGGGATATAGCAGTTTGGACAAGAGGGGTATTGAGAAATAATTGGTAATGGGAACTTAAAATACTGGAGAGTATTAAGAGGATGTTTGAGCTCTTTGTAATACTAGCTTGATGTTTGAGCTCTGCATACTAGCTTGCTTACTGACCTTGCTGCACAGGTCAGCAAGTGTAGCTGGCCAGAATGGATAACGGAAATCTGCATTATGTTGGATGGGTTGGATGGGTCAAATGCTAATTTATTATTTTAGAGTTAGATGGTCCAGTACTTGGAGGATCTGAGTTAGGCAGTGCACACAATGAATTCTTCAGGAAAGTAAAAAGTAAAAATAATGTCTTTCGGCTTTTCCTGGTTAGGGGTCGCCACAGAGGAACACAGGTCCGCTAATGATTGGCAGTGGATTTTTACGGTACCAAGTTGCTAGCCCAACACCCAACCTTCAAGGAAGGCATACCCATTCAAGCTTGCACCTACCTGTATATCTTTAACGTCACTCGACTGTGGGGCGGACATGCAGACTCCACACAGAAGGCGCTCCAGCCGGGAATCGAATGGGAGAACCTCTTGCTGTGAGGCCACAACACTAACTGCTGCACCATCGTGGCCCTTGAATTCTTTAGGAAACTCAGTGAATATCATGCAGCTGCCTGTCTGCCTGTCTTCTCTAACTGCTGTCAAGATTTTTTTTTATGAATGCTCACTCTGTGGGAATGGCCTGCTTTTCTTCTGCAAATGTACATTAGTGCTTTCTAATTCAGCAAGACCATGCATCAGATATATTTTACGGTAATAGATGCTTTGAACAGAAATACATTTCAGACTGTTATAATAGTTAGGGAGAAGGCAAGACTTAATACTGATGGAGAATGCATAGCAAGGGTTACACTGTGAACGCTGCTCACCATCCTAGGTGTTACTAGGTGTTACAGATCATTAAATGACAGTATATCAAAAGTACATAAAGGCATTCATAATGCTAGCATTTATGTACCTTGTTGTTCACTAGTAACAGCCCTTGTTTGGTATTTTTCCATCAGAAGAGACAGAATCTTTGTTTTTGTGGAAATCTAAATCCCATTGCAAGGTTTTACCCTTGGAAAGTGGATGCAAAAGAAGCAGAATTTCGGAGGAAGGCTTTCTTGTCATGATTACAATTGTCAGGAATGTGAAATCCACCTGAATTTGAAAAAAATAACTCAAAACAGATTTTTAATCCAATTTTCACTTGGGAAGTAAACGTACTTTCCCCATACTCATTTTATTAATATGCTTACCTTTTTATTTTGGAAAGGGGCAGTGCAGGACTCTGCAGTGATTTCTTGTGGAAAGAGTACTTTTCACATTGAATAATGATTATATCACTGACTGCTGTAGCCAGTGTGTATTGCCCAGTGAAGATGTAGTTTAAAGTGCTATACTTTAAAACTCTTATTGAGCTTAGTATGACAGCCTTGTAAACCTGTTTGAGCTGAAATTAGCAGCTTCTTGATTCCTTAAAGATACAGTGATATATTAAACAGCAGAGCATACTTCAGTACTGATAATTTCTCAAGGGCAGACATCTGAGTAAGTTATGGTTATACGGGTTCATATACAAGAAAATAAATTATTGTAAAGTTAGAATAGAGATGATGATATTACTGCTTTGGAAGAGCATCTAAAGATACTTACATCTGATATCTGTAGTGAAAAAAAAAAACAACTACTGTTATTTTGATTGGAGCCTTTGTCTTTTTCACTGGATTGGGATTGATGATTTTATTCTTTTCATGTTGTTTTTTGGGTTCTTGCCATTTGACTGTCTAACCTCTCTTACTGCCCTTCTGCCCAATTCATCTCACCCATCCTGTCTAGATATAGCCATTGCCTTAGGGACTGAGAGCTGAGCAGTGCTACAGTGTTATCTTGGGTGATATAGATTTTTACTGCATTTTTTTTTTTTGCTCTGCCTCTCTTTTCGATGACAAGTATGTGTGAATTGCAAAATAGAAATATGCAGGGTACAGTCACACAAACTTTCCCCCACAATACTGTGGCAGGCTTTCCATTTATGCTACTCTGAGGGTATATGCCTCTGCAGCTGACTTGCAGCCACTGCTTTGTGTCACTGCTGAAGCAGGATATTCCTAAACCATCCATCTGAGGTAGGAGAGCAGGCTTTCAGATAATCATTCCTCCCTTCTGTGGGTGTTCTAACATCAGAGTCACCATTAGAGCCCAAGTTGGCTGGCTAGGCTTGATATCCTTAGACATGAATGTTCAAGACACAGAAAATAAATCTACGTAGAGAAAAACTGAATGTTGCTTTTGACAAATTTAGCCAGCTTTAATTATTTACAAAATTCAAGAATAGGTCTGGGTTACTTAAGTCCAGCACCCTGCAACTTTATTTCATCAGTGTAATGTGGCTCATAGGCCTTGTACTGCTCTTAGCTATTGTGGCTGAATTCCCTATACAGGAGCTAGAAGGAAGACGTTTTTTAATAAGTGGTGAAGCTTATATCTTTACTCATGGCACTAGGTCAAGTATCAGAATTTTGCATTTCATTACATTACCTTTTTGATGGCAGTAGAAGATAATAAGCCTATCTAGTCTGTAGTTTAAGTGCATTTGACATTTCATATTCCCTCCATCCCAACCTTCCTTCTCACCATTTCTCTACATGTCAGTGCCCCCTTAAATGCATTTGAGTGTTTTATGTATTTAGTTTGTTTGTTAACTGGAACAGAACACAATGGCCCCTTCTCCACCTATTACAGTAGTTCATTCCTTGGGTCAAGAAAATGGAATTTGAGGAAGATCATTTAGATGTCCAAAGAGTTGTTAGCTCTTGCAACCTGCCACTTGTGCCTTCTCCTCTCCCTCAGTCTTCCTTTTTACAGATGACCCCTTTATGTCTTCCTGACATGATATTGTGTACCACTATCATGTTTTGATGTCTTCCAGTTACTATTGAAAAGAGTTCTAGCTCCCTTAGTCTCTGGTCATAATCTTTCACTCCTGTTATTCATCTTTCTGATGGCTCTTCATTGGACTTCTTTCAAAATCTTGATGACCCTGTTCTTGCCTGGCCTCCAGAACACCAAACACTACTAATGGTGTGATCTGACCTGGGCTGTGTAGAGCGGAAATGTTATCACTTTGCTTCTGGAGAATCTGTCTGAATTGTGCAGGTAGTAGCTCTAGGTTACATGTGGTACAGATGTCGCATCCTGCATTTCAAAAAGCAATACTAGTATACTTTCACTGTTATATTATGCCTTTGTGTGGTTTATTGTAGGAAGTCTCAGGACAAAGAATTTATTTTCAAAACCTCACACCCTTAGTCTTTTCACAGGGAGTTGATACATACTGTCTAGACTTAATACGGTTACTGGTATCCAGCTTAGATAAGATGCAGATAAATGTAACTAAAACATCTAACGATAACTTTAATCATGCACACAAATCACTCCTTCAGATATGTTTATTACTATATTATTTGCAGCATACAAGACAATATATATCTCACAATGTGGGAGATATGCCACCACTCCCCTAATAGTATGTTTGAGCCCCTTTATCCTTTTGGTGAGGAACTTTTGGGGTCTTTCCAATATTTATATAATATTTATATAAACCAAATCTAAGAATTCTCAAAGTGGAGAAAAGGGAAAATATATAAATAAAAATAAAGCGTTTCCCTCATCTACAAATTTATCACTAAAATGAAAGTACAGCATCTGCAAAAAAGTGCAGTTCCAGTATAGTAAATCACTGATAGCATTAACATGCAGGCTTCCATTTGCAATATTTTGTGAGATGATAAGAAGTCACATGATCAGAAAAGTGCTCCCTTGCTATACATCTGAATAAGCTGATATCAGACCATCCAGTGAAGTAAGGAAAAGAGAGAAGTGTCATCTTGAATATTCCTGTTAGTGCTGAATGGATGGGAATTTATGTTGGAGGGTACGATTAAAATGCCTTTAAAACATTCCTTTGCTATAGCCAGAATCAGACTGAAGGTGTGACTACCCAAAAAAATTGCAGTTGTAAATTTCAAGAGTATTGCTTACTTGTTTGTTGTTTTTATTACATCATAAAATACTATTACTAGTTATATAAAATGTTGTACTCTTCAAATGTTCCTAGTGTTGCATTTGTTTAAAGAATGCTGCACATTTTCATGATTTTATATTTCAAGAAGATGCGTAGTGTTGACATATTTTTTCTGGGTAAGCGCTTCTTTTCACTTTGTACTTTTTGCCTGGATAGTTTCTGCTTGCCTTTGGATATTAAATATTTAACTATGCCAAAAAGAGAGCTTCAACTGGCATACAGAAACTAGACATAAAACACATACTGACAGTTGTACTTTTTAAAACTGAACCTTTTTTCATTGTCTTTACAGCTAGCAATTATATGCATTTAAGACATGCAGTGAACATTCCTTCCCCGTTACTTGCAGGTTATAAAATATCTGAAATCTTGACACGATATGATCTTTTAATTTTTTGTGACAAGACTTAATGACTTAACTACAAGGTTCTCATAAATAAGCTCTATAAAACAAGTGCACCTTAACAGAGAGCGGATACCTACATTACAGTTTTTTTCCAGGAGGAAATATTTGCATCAGTATGCACTTCTTCCTATTAGTTAGTTATAATAACTGCATGTAGCCTATGCTCTGCCATAAAAGTCCATTTTCCTTGTCTAGTCAGCCATCCATTCCCAGTTCAGATCATGCCTTGTTAAACACCATTTCAGTATTAAAAAAATGTTTACATTCTCTTTAGTGTGAGCTTCTCTGAAGTACTTTGATACTTAACTAATTTGTTTTGCTTTTAAAATCCTTGTCAGAGAAACTCTTTAAAAAAAATTAAACAGAGTGACTGACTTGGACATAGATAACATAAGCATTGCAGTTAGCTTTACTTGGGCATGCCTTCAAGACGTGCATGTCTGCTTCATTATGAAAGTATTTTTCCAGTGTGAGCAATGGATGAATTGAATAGCCTTCCTGAGTTGAGTGTGGGGTCAAGAGCAATACAGACTTTTAAGGAAGATATATAGCTATTCTAGCTGGAGAAGGAGAAAGTAACTGTTCTTTAAATAGGCTTTGCAATGTATTAGATCACTTGAAAATAGAGTATATTAGATGAAAAAGTCCATCTTACCTGCCACCTAATCTATGTGTTTCAGTGTCTATATTTTTCACATATGCTGTTTCTCTGAGAGCAGGTTGTATGTAGCTTTCATATTTAGGCAAAAGTTTCTTTTTTCCTTAAATAGTACTGTTGTGTTCTATAGAAATAAAAAATAAAATTATTAGTAATTCAGCAAATTCAGGACAACACCTAGAAAGACTAATTGCAGAGCTCAGTTTGTATTGCTTTCAGGAAAAATGAATGGAAATTTGAAAAAGAACTGTAATCAGTGCTGGCCTTAGGTGAAAACATGCCCTAGCAGAATGGCTGCACACAGCACCCCTTCCACCTATGGCCTTTGCTCTCAGCACCCCCCCATTTGTCTTCCCTGTCACACACTTGCCTTACTGTTCATTTTTTTTTTCTTGCATACATTCATTCATTCAACACATCGTAACTAGTCAAGACAATGCTTTTATAACTGTTGAGGAAATAACTGTATTATGCTGGGGATCTGGGGGCCAAAAGGCCCAAGGAAGCCATGGCTGTTCTATATGATTTGAGGTGCATTTTAATTTTTTTAACAACCTTGTCATCCAGTGAAAACCTGAACAAGAATCATGATTAAAGAAAGCAATTTCTTCTTACTCTCTAAATTTGCTTTCTTCTGCATCCTTTCATTACACAGCAACTGACCAAGACTATACTATAGTAACCGAATTAAGCAGGCAGTCTGGGACTAGTCACAGAGAAGCATTTGGGTTATAGATGCTCTGAGGTGCATTTTAGAGCTTTTTTCCAAGTGTTAGATCCTATGATGGCCTGAACAAAAAGCTTGAGTAAGGAAAAAAAAAATCATTCTTACTTTTTCAGTTCAAGGAGGACATAAGTTGTATCCATGGTTAATGCTCAAACTAACAAAGTAGCAGTACAATCAAGTGAGAAGATATACGCATAAATCCTATGTGGGAATAGTACCTGGCTCCTTACCATCCTCAAAAAAAAAATAAATAAATAAAAATAAAGGTTGTCACCTTCCTTGCATCCTCCTCTGGGCAGAATCATATATTTCAAATTGCTACTGTCATACATATATAAAGCATGCCTCCTCACCCCTAACCTTAAAAGACAGCCACAATGTGTACCCCTCATCAGACTAACTTAAATAGTTCATCTTCACACAAATGTACACTAGCCCTGCAAAGCCAGATATACACTTTTTAAGTTGAACAAGTAAAAAGAGTGTCAGTTACTTTTATCCAAACAACCCTAACCCCCCTCCCAGCATTTATCGCCACTTGTGTGTGCAATTTAGACATCTGAAAAAACAGGGTGGCTGTGTAATGTATTTCATCTCTGCTCCACACAAACAGTTTCCACACATTAATGTATATCAAAGTGCTTCACACAAATCACAAAGGCAGAATAATGAGCAAGCAGCAGCAGCTAGTCATTTTCCTGCACAGACTGCCTCAGCAATTATAACTAGTTTGTGCATATCCCAGATGAGCAGTTAGAAAACATATATTGGCATTTATTAGGTCACAAGAGGCCATTTTCATTAAATGCCCATGAAGAAAAGCTCTAATGCACACAGCAAAGTTACAAAACATCTTGGAAAGATACATAATTAGTTGATTACAGTGTTGTGGATGTCTAGGTGAAATACATAAGTAAACAACAACTTCATAATATATATAATCAGTTGTCTGGAGTGTTGTAGACAGAGAGAAATATGCAAAGATTCAAGTGAGAAGAAGAAGATGGTTAAACACAACTTACAATTTTTATTTGAGGCATAATATTCATAATTCTTGCTAATTATCTAAGGTGGTGACAGCATTTCTGCAATAGATAAGTTGAAGGAACCCATGCAATGGAAAAAGCATTTAGGAGCTTTCTCTGTCCATTAGTAGTACAGGGGGTATTTGTAGGGTAAATTTTCTGTCTCCCAATCATAGATCTAAGTTGAGCTTGCAACTGGACAGGGATGAACCTTGTTTTATGTTGATGGGAAGTTTGTTCCAGAGCAGCGGTACCCTCTGCGAGATATACCTGTTCCTACAAACTGTTCTGTTGATGTTGCAGAAGAGGTTTAGATCCCTAGACTAACTAGTTATGATGTCATTTGACATGCTGATGTGCAGTAAATCTATCAGTAATGGGTTGAAGGATGCCTTGTATGCCAGACCCAGTTCACATCTTACCAGTCTGTTGGAATCTGACAGTATTGACAGGGCTCTGAGTCAGTCCATGTAGGACATGTTCTTTCAGCCTTGTAACTGGGTCTATATTAGAACATCAAGGTTTAAAACCTTCGAATGTTCTAATATCGAACTCTACAGAGCAAAAGCTGAAAATATTGAAGGAACAGGAACCCGAATTCTTTCCTAGGGAAAGAATTTGGTTGTCCGTTTCTGTTGCTTCAGTATTTTCAGCACTGTGGTGGAAAGTTACGGGTCAGGATCAGGTAAGTGTGCGATTGTGTGGATGTGAGAGTTAGGGCGGGTTAGGTGAGTTAGGGTTAGGGAGCGGGTTAGGTATGTGTGCAATTGTGTGAACATGAGGGTTAGGTGAGTTAGGGTTAGGGAGTGGGTGAGGTGAATGTGCGATAGTGACAGACCTTAGGGCTAGGGTTTGGGTTAAGGTAAGTGGATGGTTAGTGGTGTATGAATAGTTTAGTGTAGGGTTAGTTGTAAGATTTTAGGTGTATGTGTGTGGATTGCTGTTTGTTTGGTGTGCTTGTGTTGTGTGTGTGTGTTTTGGAACAGCGATTTTTTCCCCTAAGAAAAAAAATCGCTGTTCTGACAGTTCGAGATTGGAAGCTTTCGCTTACATAGGGTTGATTAATCACCATTCACTTCTTTCAGTGGTCGGTGATCTAATATAGACCCTTGTAACCTTTAGGTAAGGTATCTCTGTTTGTTGATGTACTTTGCACGTGCATGCTTTGTCCCCATCCTTGCCGAGTGCATTAGTGTGGTGCAATGCAAGACAGAAGGCATAGAAGCGTAAACTTTCATTGTGACTGTGTGCATTTTTTAATTTTTTTTACTTGGAAGTATGAAACTAATTTGTTGCATAATTTACAGGGAGAGGTCTCCAGTGATTTTCCCAGAAAAACAAAGCATTTTATGAGGCATATAGCAAAATGTGATGAAAATTATGGATTTTCTGCAAAAGTGTGGACAGTTGAGAGGAATGGTTAGCAGCAGTATGATCATTAGATTTTTGCAGAATGTCCCTGATTTTTCTTAGATTTTGTCCTGTCATTTGTAAAATACATTAAGGATGCCATTACAAAGCATGTGTCAATGGGAAGCCCCACTGCTCAAGAATGCCTCAGTGTTTAGACTTCTTTTTATTGGCTACTCTGATTATGCTGTCCAAAAAGTGTACATGTTTTGTAATAGTAATGACCCTTTCTTGTATAGTTGTTAATAATTCCAAAATAAATGTCTTGTATTTTGCTCAAAATACATCAGTCTTTGCTCCATCCTCTGAAGTGACCAGTTGTGACAGAAATTGTTTCTCATTTGAAACCCATGTCAGATACACTTGCGTAATTATTTCAAACTTTTGTTCCAGCAAGTTAGGGCTCAGATTAGGGACACTATAGAATTTATTCAGCTAATGAATGATTTACAAGTTTCTTGTGAATGCTGGTTATGTACATTACATGCAAAATCACTTTATGCTAATATAATACACAAGAAAGGGACTGATGCTATTAATTTTTGGTTGAATTATACTAATGTTTACTTATTTGAATGTAATGATTTTCTGTCATATCTTTTGGAATTTGTGCATACTAAAAATGTTTTCTGTTTTAACAATCAATATTTTCTGCAGCTAAGAGGTACTGCTAAGGGGCTTCTTTTGAAATTGAATTTGTTTATAATGACTGACTAAACAAGCTTTTGACTTGCATGATAATGTGGCAACAGTTTTTGGATGCCTGCTGGTTAATATGGAAGGGTACTAGAGATTTGTTGGATGAAATTTTTGGTAAACTTGAACAATGCAGGTTTTGGGTTTGAATTCTCCATGAAATGTGATCTGTTTAGAATTAAGTTTCTGGATGTTCAGATTTATAATCAAGTAATTGGCTCTTGTTGCTTATCTAGTCAGGATAAAATAGACGAGTCTTCATGTGTTCTGTTCAAGCACCTTTATTATGTACAAACACATCAGGATTGAGGCTTAATAACTTTAACTAAGATAAACTTATAAACAAACTAGCTATTACAGTCATACATACTCACTCTCTGGCTGCACTCTCAAAATGGCACAGAAGCTAGCACGTGCTTGTATTTATATGCACGTTCAGTCCTTGAAACACTTCTTAAAGACACAGCACACACACTGTATTCTACATCCTCCCTCTTTGAGAAATAAGTTATGCAATGTTGACAACATTAATTGACAAGCAATCAATACAAATAATTCTTTGCCATGTAATTATACAAAACTAAATACATATAAAGAATTATGTCCAGGTTGATGTGTATTTCACACTAGGTCTTGAAATACGACCAAATCGTGTGACATAAAAATTAGAATTAGGTCCAGCAACTGGGACTGTCTCTGCTTAATGTTCAACTTTGGGGACATTAGGAACATCATCAGGAGTGGAAGTAGAAGTTAAGACATATTCTGCACACGAACATTGTCTGGATTGCTCTGAGCTCTAAAGTGTCTGCCACATTAACAAAGCTGCGGTATTGATTCTGATACAGGAAGAAGATGTCTGTGATTTCTCCTGTGCTCCACATCCTCAGATTCTACAAAGTAGGATCTCGGCTCAGTACATATACCGGTTACTTGACCAATCTGGTCGAAATCTTTCGCTGTTTGTATCCTCACTGTCTCTCCTTCTTTCAATGGACAAAGAAATCTGCTCTATTTATCATAGCTGGACTTCTGGAAAGAACACTTTCTGAATAGTTGGGCTCTAATTATGCTGTTGATCTTAGCTTTAGGCCTCAACTACTGAAACTGATAGTCAGTGTTGTTCTGTTTTGCCTAGGTAGAAGTCTCTGAGCAGGTGAGCCAAGTATATCGTCACGGGGTATGTTTCTGAGATTAAATAAATTTTAAAAAATCGGTATTGTCACACATTAACCTCTCAAGTAATTGTTTTGCAGTCTGTACTACATGTTCAGCTAGTCCATTTGACTGTGGATATTCTCGACTACTACTAACATGTACAAGGTCCCATTTTCTTTGCAAATTTCTGAGACAACTGACTAGTAAATTGAGTATCATTGTCAAAAATAACTTTGTGTGAACTACCATGGGCTGAGAAATTATATTTCAACTTGGTGATAACAGCAATAGACGCTACGTCCTTTATTAACTCATCTTTTAAGTCATCAAACCAACACATTTTAGCTTTGTTTATCTGATTAGTTATATAAGCTGCAAAAGTTTCCCCTTGTTTTTAATCTCTTGTATAAAACAAATGCCTCTCTAATGTAATATTTGTCTTGGGGTTACACATTTCCCCGAATTTGTGCTTCAGACATTCAGGATCTTCTCTTGATTCAGCCTGTACAACAATATTATGGATTTCCATTCTCTCTCATATACTGCTGGTGCATACACAAATGAATTCTCTCTTTCACTGGCCTCTGACCCAACTAGGTTTAGCAAAATGAATGCCCTGGTGCATGCATCTTTATTAGAATAATCTGCTTATATAAAAACATCATACTCTTGCTTAAATATTCTCTAATTCCCTGCAATATTCTGATCAAACACCAGTGGTGATGGCTTTTTAAATCCATCTGCCATATTAACACATACCAGTGAAGGCTTTTGCAAGTATGCACGAACATACACTCATATACATATTACAGAAATTTATGCCAGTACTTGTAACTATGTCCAATAGCACAACAAGCCTCTGAATAACTGAACTCTGTGAAATACAGTGGATATAAAAAGTGTACACACCCCTGTTAAAATGCCAGGCTTTTGTGATATAAAAAATGAGACCACAATAAATCATTTCAAAACTTTTCCCACTTTTAATGTGACCTATAACTTTTACAATTCAATTGAAAAACAAATAAATCTGTTAGGGGAAAATTTAAAAAAATAAAAAAACATAGAATAAGCTGGTTGCATAAGTGTGCACGGCCTTAAACTAATACTTTGTTGAAGCATCTTTTGATTTAACTACTAAGGGAATACTTCTCTGCATAGTCAGAAGGCCATGCCTTTCCCCTAGGACATTTTTCCTCTTGGAAATGTGGGTCTGCTTCTTCAGAAATTTCTGTCAAAAAAAAAGCAAAAATCTTAAACATGTTTGGACAGCAGTGATTTATTGGGCTTAGCTCAGAGTTTAGTTGAGGCTCTTGACCCTTCCAGTATTACTTTTTCTGGTAAAAGAAAAAGAAATTCTTCATTTTTTGAAGAGGTTCAAGATTATGAATCACAAAATGATTGTGAAGGGACAGATTCTATTTTGTCTCCCCAGACTTCTGATTCAGATTCTGAGGAGATATGGCTTTGGCAAGTCCCATTGAAGGATTTTTCTCTGAAACTATTTCCACAATGAATCAATTGTTTGAGAGGAAGCATAATGATATTCCACAGTCCCTGAAAAAGTACTGAGTTATAATTCGAATTTTCAGAACCTACCCAATTTCCTCCTGTTCTTTCAGCACTGGAGACTATTTTTATCACAGCCTGTAACCTGACTGACAGCCAGGCTGCTGCCCCCAAGAAAGCAGAGAATTATGAAGTTCCTGAATCTTATAATAATTTATACAGTCATCCTAAATCACACTAATTGGCTATTGCTTTAGTAAACACAGCTGCTGATAAACATGGTTAATGCCAAGCTCTCTCCTTCTGACTGTGCTTTTGAGAGATCTGGGGAAATAGTGCATTTTTCTGCACTTGTGTGTAGAATTCCCAGCTGTTAAGATCATATGTTAAAGAAGTTTAAGCTTCCCTCTTTTGAGGATATGAGGAATATTATGGGATCTGTTTCCTCTTCTGATGAGAAATTTGCTTTGTGTAATTTGATTGCTTCTGTGTCTCAAGTGGCTAATCACTGTTTGAAATGTGCTTATGACTCTGCTGATAAATTTCCAGGGCTGCTGCCACTGGACCTTTTATGAAAAAGTTTGCTTGGCTGCATACTCAAAACCTTCTAGAAGATGTCAAAAATGACATTTTAAGTACTTCCTTGAACAAAGAGTTAGTTTTTGATCATCTGCTGCAAGGTTCCTTAAAAAGAGTGTTAAAAGAGGTAAGCTACTTCAGTGGAACTCTCAGCTTTTTCAGCCTTCCTTCTCTTAATTTGCCCAGGGATTTAATGCTACCCCTACTGCCTTCTTTAAAAAAAAATTAACAGACCCAGCAAGCCATTGGTAAGCAAATATTTAAACAGCAATGGTAGGGAGGCTTCAAAAAGAAAGAAAGAAAGAACCTCCCAGAACAATGGACAATCTAGTAAGTCTGAATGAGTATATACAAGACATGCATCTGGAACGTTTCTCTGCGGGCCTCCATTGAAAATTGGCTTTGTTCCAAGGTGAAGTTTCCCGGTAAACAAATGTTAAATAAATAAGTAAGTAAATAAATAAAGATGGGGGCATATCACTAGCTCAATGGCAGTTTTGCTGAGTGCCATTTCAGAGAAAATGTGTTGCCAAAAGAAATTTTGGCAACAGGTGGAAAATTCCATTATCTCCACTGTTGTGTGACCTCAGAGTAGGTATATTTAAATTTGGGGTGTGGTGGTGTCCCTCTTAAATGGGGGCGAAGGGTGGCTTACTCCCCACAAAAAATCCTCTGAGTTTCACTAAAAGTGCTTTTGTTGAAACATTTGTGGCTTATTTGATGTCAGGAAAAAAGCTGCCAATCTATCACTATGACTCCTACAAGACTCAGCTCCCCCTCATACCCTGGCAAACTGTTAATATTTCCAGAAAGTCTGAACCTCCATTTCTGTCTTTAGCAATAGATAATTTCAGACAGATGAGTTCTGAAAATAATCACTCACATTTCCAGATGGCAGTGGAAGTCTCTCCCTCCTTTTTAAGGTATTCCTTTCAACTGTCAGACCAAACTCCTCTTTTCTCTCTTGCCATTCATCATTGCTATTTCATGTAGTGATACAAGTGGACTCTTCTCCTCGGTCAGGGGAAAGGTTTTATTGAAAAATGTTTCTGGTAACAAAGAAGATGATTTTTGGAGATCATTTATGGATCTTTCCTTTCTGAATCTATTTGAGATAGTGCCCAAGTTCAAAATATTATCCCTTCGCAGCTTGTTACCCTTTGTTTCCCATATGAATTTTCTGGTGACCATAGATTTAAAAGATGCATATCATCACATTCCTATAAATCTAGACTTCAGATTATTTTAAGGTTTTCTGCGTCTGGATCACATTATCCATTTTCTGCATAAGCCTTTGGTCTATCCACTGCTCCAAGGTTGTTCACAAAGTGTCTGTCTCTGGTGACAGCCTATTGCAGACTGCAAGGTATTCATGTTTCCTTATTTAGACTACTTGTTTATCTTTACAGAGTCTTTTTTAAAGAGTCAGGAATCTCTCACACAGGTAAGGATTATCCTACACAAACTGGGGTTCCAGAGGAATATACAGAAGTCTAGTCTGACTCCTTCACACAAGATTATTTTTATTAAAATTTTATTTATTTTTCTATCCATTCTCCCTCCCAGTATTTTCTACACTCCATCAAGCTAGCAATTTGTACTCTTTTATGCATTATAATTACTCAGTTGCTATACCAGGCTAATCAACTATATTCCCTTTCCACAATAGTCCACTCAGATTATTCTAATTGTTAGAAACCTCCATGTATAATGATTTCAAACTGAACCTTCACAAAATCACTACCACCTAGTATGAGTTATGTTTGTCTTATTGCCAAAGCTTACATCCATTACTTGTAATGTATAAGGATTTCTAACTGAACCTAGACAAAGAAACTTCCACCTATATCAACTTTTCTTTGCCAAAACTAATCAAATGTCATAGGTTTTTGTCTGTACACCCTTCTTAAAAATATTATACATGCAAGCCTCTGGCTATCTTACATATATTCTCATAATGACATTCTCTCAAATGTCATATATATTTTATTGTAAAGCTGTGACTTCTGTACATTTTGTACTATGTAACATATATTGTTTATTGTAAAACTGTGATTTTCTGTATTTTTATACAATGTACTGGAGCTTTTCTCCTCGGGTCTCCACTGAAAAAGGACCACAAGCCTAGCTGGACAAACCCGGTTAACAAACATCAATCAATAAATAAATAAATAAATTTTCTTTGGTGTTCTCTGGACACCTCAGTTCAAAGGGCCTTTCTTTCACGAGAAAACATGTATCCATATCTACATTTATTCCTGTGTTTTTCCACTCATACTTTTGTCTCAGCCAGGATTTTGGGTCTTGTGGCTTCTGTGATTCCCACAATTCCTCTTGCAGGACTCCACACAAGAAAAATCCAATGGCACCTAAACTCTGTGTGGTCAAAACATTAACATATCCTGACATTCAGATACCAGTTTTGAGGTTTGTGAAAAGATATATATATATATTTTTAGTGGAGACACTAAATTTGTCAGAATTTAAGTTTTTTCTTCTCCCTTCCAGCTTTAGCTTAGTTACACACTACAGATGCCTTGAACTTTGCTTAGGAAACAGTGTCTATGAGGGCAGAAGTGCAGAATCATTGGAATAGAAAAGACAAAGCAAAACACATAAACAAAAGAGATGTTGGCACTTATAAATACTCTCAGCTTTCTCAGTCATCTATGGCCTTCAGGACCTCTGCTAAGTGTTTACAGATGATACTGCAATGATATGTTACATAAACAAGCATGGGGGTACCAGATCTTGCTTCTGTGTGGACTAGCCATGGTAGCCCCTGATGTAGCTTTACAACACAATCTCACTCTACAAGCATGCTACATACTATCAGAGAAAAACTATGTGGCAGGCAAGCTAAGCAGGACCAACATAAACCCCCACAAATATAAATTGAATTGGGGGTCTTCCAAGAATTGGTCCAACTGTGGGAACACCTAAAATATATCTTTCGCCTCCACTCACAATAATCAGGTAGCAAAGCTTTGTTCCAGAACTCCATGCAAGAAGGCCTGGAAGACAAATACTTTTTTTTTATTTTCCTTTGATAAGAATGCTCCAGTATGCTTTCCCACCTTTTCCAGTAATTTCCAGGTCATTCTGAAGATTTAGGGGAACTTGGCAAAGATCACTGTGGTGACTTCCTCCTTGCCCAGGCAACAGAGGTTCTCCCTTCTTTTGAAAATGGCCAGGGGTAATTACCATATGCTTTCTCACAGAGTGGATCTACTAAAACAAGACAAGGGGTGTTTGATACACACCATTCCCAAACAATTACAGCTGACTGTCTGGATGATAGAATCTTAGTATGTTTTAGGTACCTTTTCCCAGAACACATGCAGCAGATATTAAAGGAGCTAAGAAAACTGTTGACTAGCAAATGGAAATAGTTTTCTAGTTGGTGCCAAGGAAAGAACCAGCACCCATTCAGGGCTAGTGGTTTTCTGGTAATATATTACTTGTATGGGTTACTTACCTCTGGTCTGTATTACTCCTCAGTCAAGGTTCACTTATCAGCCACATCAGCATGTCTGTCCATGGATCCTCCTCTTTCATTGTAATCTCACATGAAAATGTTTGCGAAAGGGTTGCCACATACTAAACCTCCTAGGAGTAGGTGGCTCCTCCTTGGGATGTAAATTTTGTGTTAGAAAAACTAACTTTTGCTTTGTTTGAACCATCTCATCAAGCTGAGTTGAGATTCTTAACATAGAAAACAATTTTACTAATTGCCCTGACCTGTGTAAGAGGAGTATCTGGGTTGTAAGCTGTTTTAGTGGGTCAGCAGTATTTAATTTTCCACTAAGATAAGATTTCCTTAAGAACTAATCCTTCATTGATGCCTAAACTGGTATCTGAGTTTACCTTGGGACAAGCTATTCTTCTCTATCTTCTTTCCGGAACCTAAAAATGAGGGAGGAGGATACTGCATACTTTGGTTGTCCACAGGCAGCTCAGATATTATCCTAAACTGGGTAACTAGATGAACGACTGAAACTCACAAGGCAAAATAAGTCCACAAAAGGATCTTACGGAAAACAATTTATTAAAGCACACAAAATAAAATAAAGCGCTTTTCGTTTAGTAAAATGTCTAAACTTCTTCAGATAAATAAGCCTTCAACCACAGACTTTATATAGTAACACTAATTCAACCAAATACCATAATAATGGGTGATTTCAACTACCCTAACATAAACTGGGAAAACTACTCTTGTACTAATCCCCTTGCTTAACGATTCCTGGAATTTATAAACCCTAATGCCCTGGATCAACTTGTCAACACCCCCACCAGGGGCAACAATATTCTGGACCTGATCATTACCAACATGGAGGGTGACCTGTGCTCAACGCCCGAGATCAACTCCTCACTTGTTAGATCAGACCATAAACTAATCACCCTAGATATCCACATCCCGACCCCACACCCACACAAGGAAACCATCAACTTCACTCTACTCAAAACTGAGGTAGCTAACTTTGCGACGCCCCCACAGATGGATAATACTGTCAATACAGTCACAACTGCTGCATCCTACACAAATACACTCTACAAGCACCTGCATGAGTGCATGGATTGTGCTATCTCCAACAAAACCAAGATGCTATCCCCCCAAAAAAGGAAGCCAGTCTGGTGGTCCTCTGCCATTAATAAACTACAACAGAAGGAAGAAACTGTTGCAAAAGAGAGTAAAAACCCAGGTATGGTGGAACTCACTGACGGGCCTCAGTAAGAGACTAAGATCTCTCATTAAATCCTCCAAAGCTAATTTTGAAAGAAAAATTGCCATGGATACCAAAGACAACCACAAGGCATTCTTTAGCTATGTCAAGAATCTCTGTGGCAACACCCTGATCTGCACAGAGCTACAACAGAACAGACAGAACAGCACAAAATATACAGAGCTAACTGATACTGCCAACATCTTGGCAGATAGGTTCAGTGCAAACTTTATGCCCCCCTCACCCCCCCAAAGGGCCTATAACTATACCAGATGGTTGTAGATCCCCATCAATCACAAACACGCAGGTAAAAATGGCACTCTCTAAAGCCAAAAACACAGCATCCATGGGAATGGACAATATCCCAGGCTGCGTCTTACACAAACTCCAAAATGAACTAGCCCCCCACCTAAACTCCATGTTCAATCACAGCCTCACCACAGGCTATGTGCCCACAGAATGGCACACAGCAATGGTTATCCCACTCCACAAAGGAGAAACCACCACAGACCCCAGGAACTATCGACCTATTAGCCTGACAAGCCTGGTCTGTAAGGCCATGGATCGTATCATCATGGAACTCAGAAACAAAGACATTAGTAACCTCCAAACTTTGGATGCCACCCAATTTGGATTTGTGAAAGGTAAATCATGTCTCCTAAACCTGGTAGACTTCTTTGAAACAGTTACCAAGGCCATAGACGAGGGCAAGGTGGTCCACACAGCCTACCTGGAGCTCGATAAAGCCTTTGACACTATCCCCCATTCAGGAATCAGAGATAAACTCATCAACCTTAACATAGACCCTTACATCATGAGATGGGTGGCCAACTGGCTCATGGACAGAACCCACATGGTGAGAGTTGCAGACTCTAGATCTGACTCCAAACCAGTGACAAGTGGAGTACCCCAGGGTTCAGTCTTGGGACTTCTCCTGTTCGGTATATACTTCTTCAAAGTGCAAGCAAACACCGAGGGTCTATGGGTAACCAAGTTCACAGATGACTGCAAACTGGGTGCCATTATTGATTTCCCTGCTGACGTTGACATCCTGCAAAAGGGCCTCACCGAGACAGACACCTGGTGTCAAAATCATGGCCTTAAGCTAAATGTCAAAAAGTGCATTGTTATCCCCTTTGGTAAAAACACAGTACCCATGAATTACCAAATAGGGGGAAGTTCACTTAACACAGAAAGTGTGATAAGAGACCTTGGGACCCAAGTGGATAGTAACCTCTCCTTCGATAACCACATTGCCACAGTGGCCAGAAAATCTTTCTACATGGTCTACCTAATCACAAAAGGGTTCGAATCTAGAAATAAGGAAGTCATCATCCCCCTCTACTCATGACTTATCAGACCCCTCATTGAGTACAATGCCCTGCTTGGGATGTACCTCACAAGACACCTACAACAACTGGAGAGGCCCCAAAAGTACCTCACCAAGAGGATTGCTGGCCTCAGTTGCGCTATGCTGACCGACTCAAGAAACTCCAACTCTACTCGGTCGCATACCGCTTACTGCGAGGAGACCTCTGTCTAACATACAAGGCTATGTCAATCCCAGAATTAATGGACATGCTCCACTTAAAGAAATCCCAATCTTCCTGAGCTACACGCTCTAGGGACCTAAACCTAACCACAACAATAAACAGGACATGCTGGAGGGATAGACTCGTGTCCCAGAGACTTCCCATGCTCTGGAACAAAATTTCCATCTACATCAAACAGAGCTCATCATTAGCACTCTTGAAGAAAAACCTTGATAAGTGGATGGGTGATAGGAAATTCACCCCTGGGGTTATGTCTGGGGCTCTGCTCGATAGACTGCAAGGAATTTAACACTACATGGGTGGCGAAAGCCAATACACTGTTGGCTAGGGTTGCTTTGGTCCTCAGGCCGATAGCCTAGTACCTACCTATGAACCTATGAACATGTGACTTTATTGATGTTTTTGTTAACCTTTGATGTTACAATTTCCTCATAAAGTGACATTATACACCTTTCTATGCTGAATTAATGTTACTATATATACTATATAAAATCTGTGGGTGAAGGCTTATTTATCTGAAGACGTTTAGGCATTTTACTAAACGAAAAGCACTTTATTTTATTTTATGTGTTTTAATAAATTGTTTTCCAAGGATCCTTTTGTGGACTTTCTTTGCCTTGTGAGTTTCAGATATTATCCTGACAGAACTAAAACTTTCAGGAATTCTGATCAGTTGTTCATTTCTTATGAAGATGAGAGGAAAGGGCAACCTGTGTCAAAGCAGACTATTTCCAAATGGGTGTCTCCTGCTCTTATTATTTGTTATAACCAGCACAATAAGGCAATTCAAGGCAGGGTCAAGGTTCATTCTACCAGGGCCTTGGTTTCATCCATGGCTTTTTGGAAAGGGTTGGATTCTAGAAGTATTCTAGAGTAAACAACTTGGCCCTCTGTATGTAAATTTATAAAGCACTACAAACTAGATTGCTTTTCCAGGTCTAGGGCAGTTTGGTAGAAACATCATTCCACCACTGGAGGAAGAGATGTGTCTGAAAAGAAACAAAGAGATGGTTGAAATGCCAAAACACACACAAGCTCAGTTGTGTATCACAGTTAAGTACAGATTCCACCAGGGGGGCATGAGATGTGAAAAGGAATGCCTAAGATTTGTGACTGAATAGGCAAACAGGTGAAACTCATTAACATGTCAGGCCACCACATGCCCAGTTGCAACAATAAAGGCTGCATTGTAATTTTATGAGTCCTCCTACATGGCATTGTCCCATATCAATTCAATATGCTACATATCTGAGCACATGTAATTGTCATGTGTGACCCAACTGACTGTGCAGTGCAAATTGTGCATTGATATCAGCAAAGAGACACCATTAAATGCATTGCACCTGTATGCCATGTCTTACCATCATGAACATGTTTATACACTGTGACTCAGTACTGTCTATAGAGAGAAGGAGTGAGAGAGAGATATATAGAGACACACACACACACTCACACACAGTATAAACTGAGTCGGTATTTTTCAGTTTGATCATGATCACAATATATGGTACTGTACTTTGGGGTATTCAAAAGAGTGGTGGAGACCACACTCTGATGGACCTCCTGCACATCCACAAAACAAATAGTAGCAGAATTACCCATTCTGAAGACTTAAACCTTGCCAGTGATATAAATAGGACCTGCTGGAGAGACTACCCCATCTATGGAACATGCTCACCATCCATGTGAAGCAGAGTTCCTCCCTAACCCAATTCAAGTGCAATTTGGACAATTGATGGGAAAACAGAAATTCATCCCTGGTTTGGCACCTATGTCTCTAATGTAAACAGGTACCCTGTAAATGGTTCATCTCCCAGGCCCATGCTTACACTTATCAAGGATATCAGAACTTGTCAGAGATTTGGGATGCATGGCTAGGCTTAAAAAGGCCCTTGTGGTCATTAGCCTAGGAAACACCTATGAACCTATGAATCTATGGTTCACATAGTAGTAAAATTTGGTGATATGTGGCCATATAGACAGGTGTACAGGTATCTGCACAAATAATATCTTGCACCAGTACCCCAGATGGTGAAATCTAAGATACATGTTAGTATGTATACTTAAAATATAGTGCATCCAGACCTGTAAACAAAGGTATTATGTGTGGAAACTGTTTTGAAGCTTGTAATTTCTTATTTAAGCTATATAACACTGACCTTCTCACTTACTACATATTGAGTCTAACTTACATAGAAGGTATGAGAGTTCCACTGTGCCATGTAACATTACAAGAGATGCTGTGTCAATAAACTGTTTTTAGTAACAGTTGTAAAATGTATTACCTTCCTTGACATATTGCCAAACTCCACATTTCCTAACAATTAAAACACACAAAGAGAGAGACCCCAGTGCATTACCAAACACTATGGCTATTATGGACCTTTCATACAAGTTTGTTTTTTGTTTTAGATGTGGTACACACAGTAAAAGAAGGGATCCAACAGAAGAATGAGTCAATTTGTAAACAGTTAGTATAGCAGAATATGTTAACTATATATGGCAGTAGGGATCTGAGGGAATATTTTTTCTATTAAATTGAAGGAAAGATAAAATTCTTAAGAACAGAGTGTGGCTTGGATGTTATCCATTTATTGTCAGTTTGACAAAATCTATCTCTGCAGCTATTTTATTGGCATGGTGGATTAGGTTTGCTGCTTTAATTGCTTGCTCTGAATTTATGAGGTTAAATATTTCATTAGTTATTATTTAAACAGTGGATGTGTGAAAATATTTAAACTGAATTTATTAGTATGATTTGCAACATGCTGAAGAATTTCAAAAGAACAAAAAGCTTTTAGTTCATGAATAAACAGGTCTTATCATGAAGTATTGCCATGTGGGTTTTTTTTTTTTATTTACTGACACAATTGCTTATCACCACAGTGGTGGTGCTGCGGTAGCATTGTCACCTCACAGTAAGATGCTGTCTGGTTCGATTCTCAGCTAGAGCGTCTATCTGCGTGGAGACATGCATGAATAGGTGTACTTTCATTGAAGGTTGTGCATCAGGGCTGGTAACTCGGCACGTAAAAATCAACTACCAATCATTAGCGGACCGGAGTTCTGCTGTGGCGACCCCTAACCGGGAAAAGCCAAAAGACACAAACAAACTGACACAGTTGCTTATATTTGCTACTTTGGAGCTCTGTGTTTATATATATAGATATATATAGATATATATATATATCCTAGATACATGAATATTCATGCCAACATTGCACATGACTTATGCTTGAGGAGCAATATGTAAGACAGTCTGACCACATGGCACACTACCATTGACATGATGTATCATATACTTATCCTAGCATCCTACTTCATCTTTCATCCTATAGTCACTTTGTCAGTGGGTTTGCAAGCTAAAGTATAGCCACACAGTTGATGCCAGTACTGGACACATATGTGGATGCTGACTGTAGTAGATAGGGCCTGGTAGGTAATGGACAAATGGTGCAGGATCACTTCTGTAATGCAGACATACTCATTACTGTACCCACCCCCGCAAAAAAAAATGAACATCACCAATGACTTAAATGATAGTATGCCTTCCTCACTAGTGCCACCAATGTAATCCATTGTTACCAAATCATTGTATACAATCATATAGCTGTTATATGCTAATGTTATCTTATAAACTCTGTATTGTTCATTATCTTTCTTGTCTGTATGTAATAATTGTGGAGCTTTTCTCCCCAGGCCTCCACTGAAAATGGGTTCTTCAGGCCCAGTGGACTTTCCCGGTAATCAAATGCAATAAATAAATAAATAGTCATCAAGGTATGTGAATCCAGTGATGTGTGTGCACAAATATATATATATATATATATATATATATATATATATATATATATATATATATGTGTGTATATATATATATATATATATATATATATATATATATAGATATGTGTGTATATATATATATATATATATATATATATATATATGCCTGTCAGAAGCTGCTCTGCCATAGATACACACCAGTGTCCATTCCAAATATGATGTGAGCTGGCAAGCTAGGCAGAGGTATGCAGCCGTATCTCTGTGATTTTACCTTACTGATGCAAACAGTTTAACATTTAAGTTTATTTCATTCTTGTGCACATTCCAAAATATGTAAGATAAAATCAACAAAAAGCAAAACAGTTGAAATCAATAAATTAAACAAATGTCTAAACATTCACTAAAGGACATTAAATTATGTTAAACTGTTAAATAAAACTATCTGTAAACTCCATGCTGTGCTTGGATTAAAGTATAATGTTCCAAACTGGTGATATTTTAGGGACATCCTCTATGAAGCCTCATTATCACACTCCCATGTTATGAAGGGTAATAATTTCAACAGGACAGGTACAACAGGTGCAATATAGGCAAATGAGCACCTGTCAGATTACTCTAGATGCATGATGAAAACTACTAGTGGCCCCTCAGATACCAATCTGAACGGTCATGCCACAATAAAGTTTGACTTGTCTGAGAGCATAGACCAAAATGGAATGCAAGAACTTCTACAAATAGTGAAGACTTCACTTGTGTAGGGTATGGTATATGAGGACCAAGATCATAAGCCGACTTAGCTGCCTTTGGCAATCCTTGTATATTCTGCACCAAAGGAGTTATATACCTACTTGTGAGGTATTACTTCACATATGTCTTTAAGGGAGGTAATGCTAATGGGATAAAATATCCTGTGATCCTACCTACTCAATCATTCTGAAGCAAGGCTTTTAGATGTTAGCATCTGTGCCTCAGCCTCTTCCTTAGTAATCCTTGAGAATTAAATGTGTTTAATTTCAGAAGGTGCATTGTCATTCTATATGTTAGTTGTTTACAATGTTTTTTTTTCCTTTTTGTGGTTTCATCAGGAAAACTTCACTGTATCTAATTTATAGTCACTAGAAGACCAGTGCTGTTTTTCTTATTTTTGCAATGGAAAAGCACATAAAATTCTCATTTTCACATTTTTCTATTTTCCTCATATAAATGACTTCCACACAGTACCATTTGAAGTTTCTCTTGCAAAGATATATGTATTGTTTATCACTCTCCACTGAAACACTGTTGTTTTCTGCAATATTTCTTCACATTTTGGCTCAAGATTATTTAACCAAAGCCACCAATGGCTTTGAAATTCCATGAAAACCTCTCAGAAAATTGAAAACATTGGAGTCAGCATTTTGAACCATATCTTACTGTGTGTCATCTTGTGGTTTTCTTGATATCAAGTACAGAAAAAAAAATAGAATATATGAAGTCTGCAGCCTTTGTACCATGGATAAGGAGTCAATTAAAGCATTCAGCATTTTTAATCTTAATAAATAAGAGAAAGACAAGAGCTTTGTCTTGAAAAATAAATGTCAAGCATACTGTGACCCAAAGAAGATTCTGCCATATCTAAGCTATTTTAATTTCTTTTAGCAAAAATTAAGGGTCCAAAATTTAATTGATGCTTAAATAAATAAACTAAAGCATGCTGGACATTACTGAGTTTTGTAACCTGTATAATTCTTTAATAACATATAGAATTGTGTGTGGACTTAGAAATGGTCAGGTCAGAGATAGATCATTAAGGAAAACATATCTAACTCTGGGAAAAGGAACTGGTGTGTGCAGAGCAGGTGAACTTTCCAACATTTAGCTTAAAGAATGAATGAAGAGTGGGAATTGTATAAATAAAGGCTTTTAGTGAGAAAGATAGCAAAACATAGCCTGAAGGTACTAAGATAGTAAATCCCAAAACAGGATGCTGGCAATGATATACCATCTAAGACAGTACCTGGTAATAAATGAGCAAATAGAAACATTACCCAGTGCAATCTGTTTGTCTACAGGCATGAGAAAACAAGCTGCATGGCATTTATTAGAGACTATAGGCTTTGTGGAGGTCATAAACATTTCACAAGTGTCTGTAAAAAGTAAAATAACATGTAATAATGACACAAAGTGTGCAGTGGCAAATGAGCAATAGAAAACTGGAAATTCCGCTCCGCTCCCCACCCTGCCCCCTATTCCCACCCGCCCCCACTATCTCTACATTTATTGGGTCACTTAGCCCATCCCCCTTACCACCAACCAACCAACCACAACTGTCCCTCACTCTGACTCCTTTCCCTCCCATTTCCTTGTACTGCCTATACTACTAAGGCTACTCCCTTGGTCCACCCACCTACCAACCTCTATTCATCTTCCCTCCATTTTTCCCCCCTTCAGCTTTTTTATATACCCAATTTTCTAAGGTTTTCTATCAGCATTTTACATTCACTAACCTCTCCTCTCACCATGGATAGACACTCTTTCACCATCCTCCCCTTCATATCATTACTTCTTATTATTTCTTATCTTTTAACAAGTTATGAAACTCTACCCCTAGTAGGAGCCTACCTCCCAAACGGGCACACCTCTCTACATTCCCAAAACCCCTCTAATCTCATCCCCCCTCTCACTACCCCATTAATAACCTGTTTTTCAAAACACCCCATCCTACCCTCTGCCACCCTAAAGCACCTAGAACTAAGGACACTCTCAAACTACTAATTAAACTCAAAAAAATATTTGACTTCTTGAAAAAATCCATCACAAAAGATGGCGACATTCACCCCAACCCAGGCCCTAATTTTGACCCAGGCCTCAATATCTTGAAATCAGCTAGAACCTCAGTGGGCTCCCTCCTTATCTTTCACCTCAATCTAAGAAGTATCAATAATAAGGTCCATAACTTACATGCCATGCTTGCAACCCACTCCCCAGACATTATGTGTCTAATGGAAACATGGCTAAAACCTAGCACTAAGGATGAAGAAATCATCCCACCTGGGTACAATATTCTCAGAACTGATCGTTTAACTAGAAAGGGCGGGGGAACAGCCATCATGTTCAAGAACACCTTGAGCGTCACAATGAACCCCCTCCAACCCCCAAAAATTTCAAACCTTGAACTGATTGCCCTAAAGCTATCCCTCAACAAACAAAAAAGTATTAATCTCATAGTAATCTATATACCACCAGGAAATAATGTTGAAAACCTTGAACAAATTCTTAATTGGTTAGCTACAACCTATCCCCAAGAAACCATAATACTAGGAGACGTTAATATCGATTGGTCCCTCTACTCCAATCACTCAAATCCTCTCACCATTAACTTACATGGCTTCTCTCAAAACATTCTATCTACCACTAGAATTGGGAATGCTCAACAAAAGGAGAGCATCATTGACTGGATCCTTACTAACAAAGCCCCAAATAACTATATTGCAGGGACCCTTCCCAATGACCTTAGTGACCATCTTATTACCTTTATCTTAAAACACAAATGTCCGACATCAAACCATCCCCAAACCAGGCTGGTTAGGAACAGTAAGAATTTTGTCCCAGAACATTTTCTTGCTGACCTCAAAGCATGTAACTGGTCCTCCCTAAAAACGCTCCCCTTAGATGACAGCGTGTCTTATTTCAATGACACTTTCCTCAAGATACTTGATGCTCATGCTCCTAAAAGACTGACTAGGACCAAGGAACGTATCGCACCTTGGCTAACAAAAGATACTAAATCCAAAATTAAACTCCGTGATCAGGCCTGGAATAAATGGAGAGCTACCAAAACCCCCCTCGACCGGATCAAGTTTCTTCAGCTTAGAAACTCAACCAAAGTAGCCGTCTTGACTGACAAAAAACAATATTTTTGTCACCTCCAAGACAAACACCAGCATAATCCCAAAAAATTCTGGACTGATTTCAATCATCTCCTTCGTCCGGGAAAATCGACTACCCCTACCCCTGAAAAACTCATGGGCAAAGATCCAGGAGAAATAGCTAACACTTTCAATTCATTTTTTACGGAGACCATCCAGTCTCTCGCCAATCAGCTTACCACTACTCCCTCAACCACTACCTTACCTATAGACCCTTCTCAGTCCTCCCTTAACTTACAACCCACACCTACCTCCTATATTCGAACCCTCTTGAAAAAACTCAAACCAACTACCTTAGCGGCTGACCTACTCCCAGCCAATTACCTACAAATAGCATCTGACGCGATTGCCTACCCTGTTTCAATCTTGATCAACCGATCCATTTCTGAAGCTTCTATCCCCTCAATCTGGAAAATCTCTTATATCATCCCTCTCCATAAAGGCGGATCCTCCACTGACACATCTAACTACAGACCAATAGCTATACTGTCTCCTCTAGCCAAGATCATGGAACGCTGCGTTCATAAACAACTCATTACCCATATTTCTCAAAATAACCTCCTGTCTAACACCCAGCACGGCTTCCGCCCCCATCACAGCACAACCTCTGCTCTTCTCTCCTTTGTTGATTCAATCAACCTAAACCGCAATAATAAACTTATTTCCTCTGCGCTTTTTCTTGACCTATCAAAAGCCTTCGACATGGTGAACCACCAACAACTAATACAAACACTGAAAACCTTTCATCTTAGCAAATCAACAATAAGTTGGTTTAACGACTACCTATCTTGTAGAAAACAGGCAGTTCAGTGGCAAAACAGGCTATCAGACCTAATCCCCACTAATATCGGTGTTCCCCAAGGATCTATTCTCGGTCCCCTTCTCTTTTCCCTATTTATAAACAGTTTACACACGATCATTCCCAAAGCCACCTGCATTCAATACGCAGATGACTCCACCCTGATATGCTCGGACGTTTCTCTCGCCAAACTCCAAGTTGCAACCCAAAACTGCTTCTCCTTAGTTGAAAAATGGTTCTCAGAACTAAAGCTTCTACTAAACCCAACCAAAACTAAATTACTTCTATTTTTCCCCACACTAAATACCCCCCAAGGAAAAGAATCACCTAATACTAACACCCCAACCTTCTGCATGTCTTCCAACAATGGAATCATAATCGAACCCGTCTCCCACACCAAACTTCTAGGGGTGACCATAGATAACAAACTTAAATTTGATACACATGTCAGTCTGACCATTCAGTCTGTAAACAAAAAACTCGGGTCTATGTATAGAATAAAAACTTTCTTAACTCCGCACACCAAACTAACTATTGCTAGGACCCACCTTCTTTCCACACTCCTCTATGCCTCCCCTGTATTCTCCTTCCTCAACAAGAAGGAACTCAACAAACTATCTACTACCTATAACCACATAGCCAGATTCATAACAGGGATGCCCTATCGGACCCATCACTGCCAAAATCTAAGGACCCTGGAATGGTTAGAATTCTCCAACGCTCTCAAACTCAACCAACTCACTGAGGCATTTAAAATAATCAACCATCCAGAAAAAAAACCCTCACTGAACAAAATACTTACCCCTTACTCCAACCTTACATCCCTTAGGTTGTCCAAAAGCCTACTAGTTCAAACCATTAAATCTAACAACTTGGGAGGCGAAGCACTCTATGCCAATTCCATTGGTAAATCCTGGAATGCCCTGCCAAACAACCTAAGACACATGACCTCTCTTCACCAATTCAAAAAACACCTCAAAGACCTACTAAAGTCCCAATGGCTATGCCCTTGCACTAATCCTGACTAATAGTAAAACTCTCCTGGCCCACTAAAGTCCCTACCTAACCCACAAACCTTAAGGTTTCATATTGTAGCCATGTTAGACTAATCTAATGTCAGTTCCTTCTAAGTATTGTACTTCTTTTAGCCAATTGTATAACCTCTGTGTCTGATTTCTCTTGTAATGTAATAATTTTTACTCTATCTTCTGATGTTTCTGTTTAACTACCTCTGTTCTTGTGGAGCTTTTCTCCCCGGGCCTCTACTGAAAATGGACATGTATCCAGCTAGACTAGCCCGGTCAACAGATGTAAAATAAAATAAATAAATAAATAAAAAAGTATTGAACTGCATACTTTGAACGCTGTGCGTGATGTATACTGATAAAACTATCAGTTGATCAGTTATAATGATATAAATTTAGCTGGCACTTTTTAAAGAACAAATAGCAAATGCTGGTCAGAAAAGCTGATAATAAAATGCATGAATCTTGTATTTATGCTAGGTAAAGGGCATGAATTCAATATACCACGTGAATCTTCATGTGAGGTACTAAAGCTCAATAATAGTGTTACAAGTCAGAATGCCTGATCTTGGCATATTCAGGTTGTTTTTTGCATGCACTCCCTGCAAAGATAGAATGACAATGCAATGATGTACAGCTCTGACTTGCAAGTGCAAATCTGTGCTGCAGCATTCATTTTGTAATTTTATCTAGAGGGTACCTACTCAACACAGCCAGCTAACACTGAACTGCAAGATGGATGTGATAAGCTATCCCTATCTTATAACTTTCTGTTCTCTATTTTGCACATCACTTAATCACAACTCAGGTACATAGAAAAGCCCAGTACTTTCCAGACTGGTGTGTGTATGTGTGTGTGTGTGTGTGTGTGTGTGTGTGTGTGTGTGTGTGTGTGTGTGTGTGTGTGTGTGTGTGTGTGTGTGTGTGTGTGTGTGTGTGTGTGTGTGTGTGTGTGTGTGTGTCTGTGTGTGTGTGTGTGTGTGTGTGTGTATGTTCTGTGTACTTTGCAAACATTTAGCACAGGGACTCAAGAACAAAAGGAGGATATGACAGAGTTCAAAAATATCATGCAGATGTACAGTACAATAAAATGCGCTTGCATGAATGTCACATCTACTGATATGAGTGAGAGATGGTTATACATGTATAGAAGAGGTACTTTTTTCCATACATTGAAAAGCAGAGAAATGTGAATTGGAGATAGACCTAGTCTTGGTAGTTAACCTATTTATCAGCCTGTGGCCTTTGCACAAGTGAGTGTTGTCATAAATGTAATTTAAAGGTAGGGTAAAAGCCCACTTTCATTCAGTATTTTCAGGTAATTGATTTTTGACTATTGCAAATCCACCCAGAAACATTTTTGACACAGTTTTATAGAACCTGAGATGAAGTCATATTCTGATTACTTCTGCTAATCAAAGGTGAAAAAAATATCCGTAAGAATGTTTTTTTTTCCTTGTATTACTTTAACATGATTGTCTTGAAAATTAATATGTGATGTTAATTTTTTTTAATTTTCATGTTTATAAAAGAAAACTAAAATTCCACTACTCTGTTATTTAATCTATCACAATAGTGGAGTAGGCTTCAACAGACTTTTTTACATAGTAAAGTATGATTTTTAATTAACAGATTTTGTTCTGTAACATACTCTGTTACCTGGTGCCTTGAGATGACACACCAATATACATTTAATATTTACCTTATTAAACTGCTAATACTTGCTGTGGTTTTAAAATGCTTCTAAAATAGTTTAAGAGAAAAAAGTCACACAGGATATAAATATAGAAACCAGTTAGAGACACCATGGCAAAAGAGGAATCTATCTGTACAAAAAGGCAATCAGACTTCATCTGAATGTTTTTTCTAACTGTAACCAGAGTGTACATTAAAATGTGCATAAAGTTTTAAAACTTCAGCAATATAAGTTTCATATGTAAACAGGTCATCAACAGACTTTTCTTTAAACCTCCCCAGGGCGGATTTCTTTGAAAATAAAAACAATAAATGAAGTAGAGTATAATGCAATGCCAAATAACATCCAAACTTAAGTAACATGTTATACATTGGTTTACAGATGTAGCAAGACAGGTAAATTTCAACTGAAAGTAAAACTTTGACGGTTTAATTTGGATCTCTTCCAGTTTGATTTCAAAAGTATTTACATTCTTCTCCCTACCTCCGCACCCCTCAGGGCAAAACTAAATTTTTTTCTTGAAGTGATCACTGAAGGGTATTTGCCTTAACAGCTTATGGAGTGGTACTGCAAAAACAAAACCCCCTTTATGCTGCTACTTTGGCTTTCTGCAGTGACATTCCCATCAAAGTGTTTTCATGAAAGTGAAATAACTAACAGTGGCAGGTACAAGTTCTGCCCAAAGAAAATAACAAAAAAAGGTTTTAATTCATTTTGCTTGTTTATGTTTTTTACTTCTAATTCTAATTATGATTTTTTTCACTGTTTCTTTTCCTAGAACAGGAACCCTGTAGCAAAACAGTTTTTTCACTGTGAGAAAGTTTGAATACATGGCTGTGACAGACATAAGTATAATCCCATGCATCTCTGAAAAGCTTTGCATGTGTACCTTCTGGGCATGGTGCTGGAATTCAGGCATGCTAACTTCTGAGTTCTGCAGCCCTGGATCTTACAGGCTGTATCAAGATACAAAAATATTCTCATAGTGCTTTTAGCTCCATTATGATCAAAGTCTGCACGTGCCTTAAGCATCACACAGAACTGAGTGTTAACATAAATCAGTGGCCACTGTAGATCTTTAATTAGAGAGATTATTTAATATTAACAAGTCTGAAGCTGACTGTACCCTTTCAAGAAAAAATGCATTAGATATTACATTCATTATTTGAGCAATCTTTAACATACTACATGTGCGAGTTGGTGTATCTATTTATATATATATATATATATATATATATGTGTGTGTGTGTGTGTGTGTATCTGTACATGTGTATATTTGCTTCTATTAAGAAAAAGGTTTAGAAGAATCGTGGGTATTTGTTTTCATGCATATGTTAATTAAGTGCCTTGCATAGTGCAAATGTGAATGCATTGGTAATGAAGCTGCATCTCTTGGGTTCTGTTTTTCAGCAACTCTTTAAAATGAATGCAGGTTATACTGTTTGTGGTTACAGTCTCCTGGAGGTCAGTGTTCCATGTGAAATAAATATACCGTGTTACGCTTTGCAAGATAAAGTTGACTATTGGGTTAAATATGTCTACCTACTAAGACACACAAGTTTCACAGGGACAGACTGCCACTTAATGTCAAGTAGATTGTTTGTTGCAAATGAGTTGCACTTTTCTATGTTGCCACATCATTGTATCATGGACACCTCTAATCAATGCAGAGATCACTGAAATTACGTATGTTGTGGGCACCCTTACCCCTATTGTCACCTAGGACAGGATTCTACTGACATATTGGTATGCAAATTGAAATTTAGAGAGCACTTAAAAACCTGAGGCATCAGGTTCTGGACTCCTTGAAGAACTGAACAGCAGAAAAGACATTGCTGCTTTTCCCAGGTAAGATCCTAATTTGATACTGTTCTTAATTACATATACTAGTAAAATGTGCTCTAAACCTAAATAGTGAGATCTTGATTAAGCACTTTCTGTAACCCTCTACATTCTCTACTTACTACTGAGGTGGGTACTGGAAGAGCCAGTCACAGAGGATGGACTGAGTAGCAAAATGATGTGAAGATTACTGATCCTACAGACATTGCCAACATACTGGCTGACAGGTTTCAGTGACCCACAGCTAGGACAGCTGTTTAATCAAAAGTCTTACCTCTGGATACATCAGCAGGTGCGGAGCCTGCAACTGTGGTTTTGACAAGCCTTATCTGCAAAGCCATGGGAGATCATTAGGGAATTTGCAGACTTTGGATCCAAACCCAGTTGGGCTTGTCAAGGCAGGCAGATCACCTTTTTAAACTGGGTGACTTTTTTTAGAACACAGAGCCATTGATGAAAACTCATCAGCTTAAATGTGACAAACCTAGCTACCAAATAGGTGGCAATCCACTGAGCACAGAAGAAGTTATCAGGGACCTGGGGACCCAGGTTGATAGGTAGTCTGTCATTAAGTTCCTCACCAAAAGGATAAAGGGTCTCAAAATATGTCCTATGCTGCCCGACTGAAAAAACTCCAGCTCTAAAACCCAGATTTGATGAATATGCTTCACCTCAAAAATCTAGATCCATCAGAGCCACAAGGATAGATTCATCACCCAAAGACTCCCTATGCTGTGGAACAAAAATCCCATGTGAGGCAGAGCACACACTGCTGCTGGCCTTGTTCAGAAATCTTGACCAATGGATGGGAGATGGGATTACCTCAGTGTCACTGTGCCCTCGGGCAGATAGCCTAGTATGAACCTATGAACCTATAAGTAGCCATCTTTGGCTCAACCATCCAGGGAGGTGGGAGACAGTCTGTTCCCCCTGCAGTGCTGATTCCAGCTGGAGGAAGGATGTCACAGCAAGCTGCACATGGGTCAGAGGTATGCCAAAAAGAGTGCAAGTAATGTAGCTCTCATCACACTTATGTGGAAGCAGACTCATACCTTGAGAACAGTAAAGTAAGTGCTCACCTTACATAGATGCAAGTCATTCATTAATGGGGTAGGGTTGGGCTACAAGAGAAAATCCCCAGATAGCTGCCAGGACAATGGCCACACAATGGTTGTCTTTTTCCCTACTACAGAGAAATGAATGCGTATGATCAGTAATGATGGGCCAGATAGTCAGAATGCACAGGAGGGCAGAAAAAAGCAAACACAAATTTATTGTAGTGACATGGGCATGTAACAGACATAGTAAAAAATGGCCAGTGGAACACTGTGTGAAAACCAGCACTTCAAGTAACAAATCAAATTTAACAGTTTGAGTTATATCCTATTTACTATGCCACAGTATCCTTTTACAGCTTCATGCCTGTCCCCTGCCTGCGTATCTTATGCATAGCAACAAGAGTTCAAAGCACCTAACTTCTGAATTTAGCTCCCTCTTCTATAATAGTTGCCATATTAGCAGGCTCCCAATTGAAATGTTGGCGCTTGTAATGTCAAATAATGACAGACGAAAAAAAAAAGATTTAAAACTCAGGAGAAGAGCAAATCTTGAACATCGCTTTTCTCTTTAAACTTCTTTTTGCAGAGGCCCCCCCCCCCAAACATATAAACCAGTTCCAAGATTGCCATGCCTCGGAGAAAAGGCAATATTTAGGTTAATGTCCATCTTAGACGATATATGTAAGTCTGCTTTTTCAGCCATTCACTCTCTCCATGTTTTGAGAGTCGCTATAGAGAGTCCTGGCATTTCAAATGGTTACCTATTAATGCCATTTATAGTCATAGGTCTTTGTATTTGCATCAGATTACTTCAACATTATTGAAAATAATGTCTCTTGTCTTTTCGCAGGAAATAAATACAAGACTGGAAATAATTTTTCATTGAGTGCATGCCATTATTGATTAAATAACTTAAACTTGATTCTAATTTCCATTTAATCCTATTATCACTGCTTGATGTCTGTATATATCATTTTAATATAAGGGAAGCCAATATTTATATTAGTTTTTTTCCTCCTTCACTAATGTTTTGTTTTGTTTCTTCTTCCAGTGTAAAATCCTAATTTGATATTGTTCTTAATTATATATAATACTAAAATGTGGCAATTGAACTATTTTCTCCTGTACCTCGCACACACGCATACATTCATCTTGTGAGCTGTGACAAGAAGCTTAATTTGCCTCTGCTGTTTTTAATTTCCCCAAGTCTTTTGGGTTTCTAATACCATGAAGGGAATGGACATCATTCCTAAGTCAAAGTATGATTAAAGTTCATGAAATTAGTATTGTTTCACTCTTTGCTGACTTGTGAGTAAGGTGCAGAATAACCACAAATAAACTTTTGACACTGTTGACATCATATCGAACTGCAGGGATAAAGTGACACCTTGAGGAGGCCAACTAGTGATTCCAGGTACAAAGGGCTAATTCAAAAAGATTCCTAGCACATGCCTACGTTATTTATTTATTTTAGATTTGATAACCAAGAAAGTCTGACTGGACACAAGTCCTTTTTCAGCGGGGGCCTGGAAAGAAAAGTTCTACAAAAAAAACACACATAGTTAACTTAAAGATTAAAGTTAAAAGACTTGAGTACAGTGTTTATACAGACATAGTAGTAGATGATAGTAAATGTACAAGGTTTCACATACAGGCATAGTTAACAATGACTTTATATTATGTAATCAAAGAAGCATGCCTAGAGATTTGCAGGTATGAGAGAGTTTATCAACAGTAAATTACTTATCCATTAGTATTTCATAGTCATTAGAGTTTGAACACCTTAGTATAAAGACTGGTGGTGTTGAGATTTAGTCAACATAGAAGCAGTAGTTATAGTCATTAGGAATAGATTAATCAGGTGCAGTACATAGACATAGCCATTTATTGGCTAAGTGAGATTTTAGCAGTAGTTTGAACTGTGCTGAGGATGTGCTGGATGTTATGTTGGGAGGTAGTGCATGCCAAAGTTTAGCTATATAGTTGGAAAAGAGGGATTTACCAGCCTGATTGTTGTCAGTGGTGATTTTTATCAGGGTTTTGTTACTGGATCGTAGAGTTCTAGTACTAGAGTATGGCTGCAGTAGATTATGTAGGGCAGGTGTGTTTTCTTTATGATAGAGTATTTTTTGGGCCATGGCTCTCTGACTGTATAGAAAACTCTAGCCAGTTGAGCTGCTTGAGTGCTGTACAGGGATATGACCTACAGTTTGAATTGGTGGCAAATCTAGTAATTTTGTTGTAGCATGTCTCTAGTTTTGCTAGATCAGATTTTCTTAGGTTGGTAAGTATGGGTGCTGTGTACAGTAGAGTTGAGATTAAATGGGTTTAAGCTATAGTGGCTTTTGTGTTTTTTGTGAGGTAGAGTTTGTTCCTGTATAGTATACCTAGCGTTTTGTGTACTTTTTTATTGTTTGTGATATGTGGATGTCAAATCTCAAGTTATTATCTATCTCAACCCCCAGTAGCTTAGTGTGATTAGTGAATGTGATGATGGTGTTTTTTGATATAATATTAAAAGAGGGGAGGGATGCAGTAGTTTTGGTGGGGTGGAACAGCATAAGTTTGGTTTTCTTGGAGTTAGGTGGGAGTTTGTTAGCCAGGTTTCTACTGCTAGTAAGGACAATTGTGTAAGTGGTTGTAGTTCTTGAATGGTAGGGGCAGCATATATAACTGTGGAGTCCTCTGCGTATTGAATGACAGAGGCCTGTGGAGCTGAGCTATGAAGGTTATTTGTGAATACTGAAAAAAGTAGGGGACCTAATATGGAGCCTTGGGGAACATCTAGGATCACAGGAAGAATGGGTGATAGACTTCCTTGCCAATGTACTGCTTGCTGCCGTCCAGTAAGGTAGTCTTGGAAACAGGCAAGAGTAGGTTGAGAAAGTTTTAGCTGTGAAAGTGTGGTTAGGAGTTTGTTGTGTGAAACCATGTCAAATGCTTTAGATAGGACAAAGAATATGGAGGATACATATTTGTGACAGTTTCTATGATGGTTTATTGTGTTGGTGAAAGATAATAAGGCAATAGTGGTACTGTGGTGTGGACGGAAACCGTGCTTTGTGTGGAATAGTAGATTGCTTGATTGTAGGTATTCTATAACTTGTGTGTGTACAATTCTTTCAAGTATTTTAGACAGATGGGATAAAGTAGCAATTGGACAGTAGTCAGCTAGTTCTGTAGAGCTACCTCCTTTGTGAAGTTGAAGTATGTGGGAAGTCCTCCAAATGGTTGGTACTTGGTGTTCTAATATGGAACTGTTAATAAGTGTTGATATTGGGAAGATACTGCTTCTGCTGCTAGTTTTAGAAACTCTGCTGGTAGGTTGTCTACAGCTAGGGTAGTAGGCTTTAATTTCTTAAGCAATTTTTTATTCTTACAGTTGAAACAGGTTGAAGGGAGAAGGAATTATTGTCTGTTTGTAGACTAGGAGTAGCTGGAGTTGGGGAGGATGACTGTTAGAGAGAGCTAATATAGTTTTGGTAAAGTATTTATTGAACTGGGTAGCAATATTCTCTTCATTATTAGCAGTAGTAGGTTGGCTGGTGCTAGTTTTTCCTGGTTGGGGTAGGTTGTTGCTGACCAGAAATTTTGTGGGTTATTTTGGTATTTGGTTTGAATATCAGTGTAGTAGTTTATTTTGTCTTGCTTAGTTTGTTTCTTGGCTTTGTTTCTAAGTTCACTGTAATTTTGTTTTGAAACATTGCATTTAGTGTTATACCATTTATCCCAGGCTTTGTCTCTTGTAAATTACTGAGTGTACATTAACTACATTTAGCTTACTATGACCAAGCACCAATGCCTTTACAGAGGTGGTTCATGACTCTTATATTGTTAAGTGACTTGTTCACAATTGTGCAGTATGCTGGCATGCCAGTTTTCACTGCGCAGCCTGCAAATGTTGCATGTGTATCTCTGTGTATGTATGCGTGTGTGTGTGTGTGTGTGTGTGTGTGTGTGTGTGTGTGTGTGTGTGTGTGTGTGTGTGTGTGTGTGTATATGTGTGAGTGTGTGTATATCTATGTCTATATATATATATATATATATATATATATATATATATATATATATGTGTGTGTGTGTGTATCTCTATCTATATATATGTGTGTGTGTGTGTGTGTGTGTGTGTGTGTATATCTATCTATATATATATATATATATATATATATATATATATATATATATGTGTGTGTGTGTGTGTGTGTGTGTGTGTGGCATGTGCATATACACCTGCATACTTGTGCATGCATGTGTACATTCATGTGCTTAGCTCAAAGCCTATTTTATGGATAGTGTTGCACTTGCTGTCACTCTAGATAACTTTAGCTCACATCCCCTCTATCAAACTAATCCATGTGTCATTAATGTGACAGTGCCCTCTTGCTGATTGTTACATTATCATACTTCATTGCTACTTTTATGGTCTTTACCTGTATTACTTCCTCTGTGGTCCTGGCCATGCAGCCTTTTTTTCAGTCATTGACTTGCCCAATGTTACTACATATTAGTTATCCATTTTTCTGACATGTTTGTTACTGAATTACGTTTAGTAGAACAAAAATGAATGGAATAGTACTCAGTGAAACTACTGCATGGGGTCTTTGTCTGAGAGTGTAGGGGTTTCCACTGAATGGGGGTGTGATGTGTAAGGCCCTCTCCAACATAAAGCAGTGTATTTTCTAATTTTCACATTATGACTGAATACCATTTCTTTCAGTTTCCTTAGAGGTGTGAAGATTCATTCAAAAACAAATTGAGAAAATAAACCACAGCACTACTTCCTACCTTACTGACTCATTTCTGATTATTCTAAACGTGCACTACTCAGACTGCAAGGTGGTATAGTCCTGGCATAGTGTAATTGCCATGGCAACATGTACAAAGTTGTTCTTTAATCAACCTGGGGATATAAGAAGAGTTTTTATATATGGCTTCCATATTTCCTCTGAGTTAAATGTAGTAATTTGGACTGCCATATATTAAGATGCAAAGAGAAATTCAGTTAACACAACACTGGATTTCTAAGAGCCTGGCAGCCTAGATTTGAGGGCAAGATGGGAGTTATTTGAAAACTAAGAAAAGAAGGACTGTACTCCTAATCACCTTCCAGCCTTTTGTAGAAAGAAAAAGGGATATTAGCAAAAAAAGTCACACAGCACTTGGTGCTGCGTTTCCTTTTGTGGTTTCAGTCTACACATTCTCAATGCATCCATGTGGATTTTTACTGGCTGCTGTAATTTCACATCCCACAAAGATATGTGGTAGGTACATGAATTGGCAGATTGATGCTGACTCAATGAAGGATATTTTACAAGGTGTATTTTTTTAATTAGATCAATGAAAGCCAGTTTCGACGTACCTGAAAGTATTTATTTATTTATGTATCCAGGTGCTAACCTCTCCTGCACTCCCATAGCCAAATTTATATACACCAACTCTCATGGTAGCACAGTAATGGGGGAAATTTCAGACTCTACTGGCAATGGAAGTTACTTTCAAAGATAATACTTTGCTGTAATTGCACTAACTGAAACTGAATTTACATAGCTGATTTGCTGTCAGATTGGCAGTTCTTCAAATTGCTTGCAGGTTTGTATACCATGCACTACTGAGTGTGCACATGTGTACCTTCACAGAGTTTACAAAACAGAGTCAGTCCATTGGCCATAATCACTTTGTAAGTACTCCCTCACAGGACACCACCTGCCTCCAAGAGGGCAAAAAATATTATGTTTGGGATGATTTTATGGGTGTCCATAATACAGTCATGGTTTGCTTTAAAGGAAGTAAGTGGATCAATCTATTTTATGTGTAACACAAGAGTATTCCGGAGATGGGGAAGCAATAAGTAATAAAGCTTCAAGTCATTAGTCTGAGGATTTTGTGGAGCCATTTGTTTTGTGAAGATATAGATTAAAGAGGTCCTTAACAGCACAGGATATGTATAAATATAAATATGTCACAGTGCAAAAGTAAGTAAGAGACAGAGTATATTAAGAGGGCTTCAAGCTTATCTTGGCAACTTAGCATCTTTAGTCCAGTGATCTTTTTAGTTAGAAAGCTCAGGGTCTTCCTAGCTGAGTGTTGTGTTTAGACAGGTGCATACAAAAAAGAACATTGTGTTCAATGATTGGCAGAATAACTTATTTTGACCTTGATAAGTTACATATAGTTACTTTCTGAGTTAGCTATAATGGTTGTCTTACTACAGATGCTGTGTTGTTACCAGATGATAGGAAGTTGTCTATGAATGTGCCCAGATCTCTGACAACTGTATCAGTCTTGAGTGGGCACCATTTGTACTGTAAGCTGCTGCTGAGATTTCATTCTGAGGGTGGCAATGCTATAACTGTTTGCATTTATTGTAAGCCCATTTGTGATACACCATAGCGTTGCTGCAATAACATGGTACTGGATGCTGAATGAATGACACTACTTATCTTGCAATTTTACTTAATTGTGTAGAACATTCCTTTACATGGATTCCTGCTTTCAAAGGTAAATGAGAAGATGCAACTTAATTTTTAATGAATGACACCATTCAGTCTCTCTCTCTCTCTATATATATATATATATATATAGATATATATATATATGCCCATCACCACTGGAGTTCTCCAATGTTCTATTCTTGGCCCTGTCTTACTCAGAATTTTCATTAGCAGTCTTCATACTTTTTCACAAACAGTCCACATTAATACAATATGCAGACAACTCCAACCTTATATGCTCCTCTAATAATTGTGTATAACTTCAACTACTCATACAAGATGCTTTCATTTCAACATAAAAAATGGCTTAGTAATGCTCAGCTTTCACTTAATACTGAACAAAAGCTATTTCTATTCTTCCTCAAATCACATATCCAAGACAGAACAAAATTCAAAATCACCTCCCTGAACAAAATTGAACTTGAAATAGAAATAGAAATAGTGTCATAAACCAAGGTATTAGACGTGACCGTAGAATGACAACCTAAAATTTGATATACACATTTCATTCATAATAGTATTGAAAAAAACATCAAAATCTACGAATGCTAAACGGATCCAAAAATGGTATTTCCAAAATAACAGCCCTAGCTACCACCTACCTATTACCTTCTCTTCTATAAGGTGCACCAATCCTTGCAAATGTACAACCTTCAATAATGAAGAAACTAAAACAGTGATATAATAAATTAACAAAATTTACAGCTAGCAAAACCTACCAAACCCATCACTATTCCACATTCAAAGTACTAAACTGGCTTGAGCTACCCCCACTACTTGACAAAAAAAAACCCTACTCCTAACCCATAAATGAAAACAGAAACTTTTAAGCTTGCCAACTCTCAGCACTACCCTCCATAACTGTCACCCCAAAAGACCTCCTCATTCCAATGATAAAAAAACTTCCCTCTATCTGTAAAGTTGAAATATCTGCCAGAAACACCCTGTACTCTAATTCTGTAGCTAAGGCTTGCAATTCACTCCCTACTACACGTGGGCTAATGAACAGCCTGCAGACCTTTATACTGGCACTAAGACAATTTTTAGCTAACTCCTGACTTAGCCCTTGTACCACTCCCAGTTAAAAAAATATTATATTTTACATCCTCTACCTATTCTACCAACCAGTTCCTGTCATATTTGTCAGCACTTCTGCATGATATAAAGCCCATGGTCACTCCAGTTGCATGCCTAACTCTGTTTTGGTAAATTATCACAAATACATACTTTTCCTCACTCTCACTCCCCTCTACCCACTCCCCATCATTGTTGCTGCTAACTATTTCAACCTATTACTTTTAAACCACACATCTTACATATATGCACTCTTCCAATATATTCAATATATTGTAATCAATGTTTGTCAAAAATAATATTTGAACTTAATGTCCTAAGTCACAAATTCTTGCTCTTTATTCACACTGATATCTTTCAATTTGATGCACACTGACATCTTTTAACCTGATATTATTAACTGTATTTATAATCTGACCGTCCAATATTCATCCTGTGATTTTTGCATCTGAATTTTAACCTATGTGATTCTCCATCTTGCTGCAATGACTGTGTATGCCTTACCAAAGTTCAACTTCCTAATATGCATATACCTCATTATTATTGAGTATATATCTATGTAATGCTTAGTTTTCATTGTATATATTAAATAATGTATTTGTAATCTTATTTAAATTTCAAAAAGCTTTTCTCCTCAGGTCCTTACTATAAAAGGGCAGATCTACCCAGCTGGACTTTCCCAAATAAACAAACATCAGTCAATCAATCAATCAATCAATCAATCAATCAATCAATCAATCAATCAAGTCCTTTTAATGGCTCAACATATAAAAAGACTAAAAAAAGATAACTTTTACATAGAAATGCATACTCTTTTTAGGCCTGAAGCCACAACAACATTACATAGTTATGTTTTTGACAGCTTTTCTTTTTTTCTTTTAATCTGAAGAGATCTGAAAACTCATATTTTGTTTTCATCAGTCTCATTTGCAGGTGATACAGTCTGTCTGTTTCAAACAGCCAGTCTTAGGTTAATTTTATTGTAATTTCAAATACATTGCTTCTATTGCTTTAAGATACTCTTAAGAAATGTTCAGGATAAGAAGCTAGAATATTTGTAAGATATAACAGAGATGAAAAAAACTAGGTAACAGAGTTCAAATACATTAATGGCTCTCAGAATGAGCAAAATATGTACATTTTGCTATAATGTATAAAATGACGTAGAATACTGCATTTTCTGTTAAAGGGTCTTATTTTTTGCTATAGAGTCATATGAACCCACTAATTATATTGCATTTTCTGTTAATGGGTCTTATTTTTGGCTATAGGGTCTTATGAACCCACTAATTATATGATATATATATATATATATATATATATATATATATATATATATATATATATGGGTCTACCTGACATGGTCGACAGTTTATTTGGTCGACAGTTTATTTGATCGACAAGCATTTTAGGTGGGGGGCTTTGCCCCCCACCCCCCCAACTATATATATCAACTCCAGGGTTGCATAACATTGGGGAAGGGGGCAAATCTGCTTGTCAACCAAATGAATTGTCGACCAAATGAGTGTCGATCATATGAACTGTCGACCATGTCAGGTAGACCCATATATATATATATATATATATATATATATATATATATATATATATATCACACACACACACACACACACACACATGGTAGATATAAAAAGTGTACACACCCCTGTAAAAATGCCAGGTTTTTGTGATATAAAACAATGAGACCACAATAAATCATTTCAAAACTTTTCTCACCTTTAATGTGACCTATAACCTGTACAATTCAATTGAAAAACAAACAAATCTGTTAGGGGAAAAATATAAAAAATAAAAAACGTACAATAAGCTGGTTGCATAAGTGTGCATACCCTTAAACTAATACTTTGTTGAAGCACCTTTTGCTTTAATTACAGCATTCAGTCCTCTTGGGTACACACCTGCCATCAATTAAAGAGACTCTGATTAACCCCAAATAAAGTTTAGCTGTCCTAGTAGGATTTTCCTGACATTTACTCAGTTGCCTGCTACAGCAAAAGCCATGGTTTGCAGACAGCTTACAAAGCATCAAAGGAATCTCATAGTTGAAAGGTATCAGTCAGGAGAAGGGTACAAAAAAATTTCCACAGCATTGGATATACCATGGAACACAATGAAGACAGTCATCAAAAAGTGGAGAAAATATGGACAACAGTGACGTTGCAAAGAACTGGATGTCCCTCCAAAATTGATGAAAAGAGAAGATGAAAACTGGTCAGGGAGGCTGCAAAGAGACCTACAGCAACACTGAAGGAGCTGCAGGAATTTCTGGCAAGTACTGGTTGCGTACTACATGTGACAACAATCTCCCGTATTCTCCGTATGTCTGGCCTATGGAGTAGGGTTGCAAGACAGAAGCTTTTTCTTACACAGAAAAACATCTAGGCCCGGCTAAAATTTGCAAAACAGTACATCAAGTCTCTAAAAAGCATGTGGGAAAAGGTTTACCGACATAATGTTGAATGCTAAATGGTTGAAACTGAATTGGTTGAACACACTATATTCAATGATCAAAATGTTGAAATAAAAGAAATAAAATGAGTCTAAACACGCAATGTTGAAAGTTTCGAATTTGCCCATTTTGCACTGTAGTGCAATCACGGAGTTGATATATTTAAGTAGGGGGGTGCAGGGGGGGTGTAGCCCCCCTGCAAAATAGTAGGGTTGATCTCATTGCGTTTGCAATGAAATGATTGTAGACATTTTGATAATTCAATGTTTTGGGTTCAGATGTTATTTTTCAACCAAATGACTATTAGACATTATGAAATTCAACATTATGTCGGTAAACTGTTGGAAAATGTGTTATTGTCTGATGAGACCAAGGTTGAACTTTTTGGCCACAATTACAAAAGGAACGTTTGACACAAAAACAGCACTTCGCATCACCAAAAGAACACCATCCCCACAGTGAAGCATGGTGGTGGCAGGATCATGATTTGGGGTTGCTTTTCTTCAGCTGGAACTGGGGCTTTAGTCAAGGTGCAGGGAATTATGAATAGTTCCAAATACCAGTCACTTTTGGCCCAAAACCTTCAGGCATCTGCTAGAAAGCTGAAGAGGAATGTTACCTTTCAACATGACAATGTCTCCAAACATACATCCAAATTAATAAAAGAATGGCTTCACCAGAAGAAAATTAAAGTTTTGGAATGGCCCAGTCAGAGCCCAGACCTAAATCCAATAAAAAATATGTGGGGTGACCTGAAGAGGGCTGCGCGCAAGAGATGCCCTTGCAGTCTGACAGATGTGGAGCATTTTTGCAAGGAAGAGTGGACAAATATTGCCATGTCAAGATGTGCCATGCTGATAGACTCATGCCCAAAAAGACTGAATGTTGTAATTAAATCAAAAGGTGCTTCAACAAAGTATTAGTTTAAGGGTGTGCACAGTTATGCAACCAGCTTATTGTACATTTTTTTATTTTTTTATATTTTTTCCCCTAACAGATTTGTTTGTTTTTCAATTGAATTGTGCAGGCTATAGGTCACATTAAAGGTGGGAGAAGTTTTAAAATGATTTATTGCGGTCTCATTTTTTTATATCACAAAAACCTGGCATTTTAACAGGGGTGTGTACACTTTTTATATCCTCTGTATGTATGTATGTATATATATATATATATATATATATATATATATATATATATATATATATATATATATATATATATATATATATAGTTACAATTAGGAAGAGAGAACACTCACTACAGCAAACACTTTTTTTGTCCTGTAAAAAAAAAATATATGTGAGTGAAAATTCTTCCTAATGGAGTTTCTGCTGGCAGTCTTCTGAATGGGATCACAGTACAGCAAGGTAATATTTCCTGTGATTGAAACTCTGGTATTTATTGTAAATAGATATTTAGTATTTATATGTTCTTTTATTATTTATTATTAAATATATTTAATACATTTTTATTGTGGCTGGTATTTTAGAGAATATTTTAACCTTTGTTAGTAGTTATATTTATTTGGTGACACTGTGGCCACTTCTGAAAACCTTGCAGTATTGGTCAAACACTACCATTTGTATTAGTATTAATTTTACTAAGTATAATTGGATATCCTGGTAAGAGCCTTAGAGTAGCTGGCTTTGGAGTGTTCTAGTGGCAGTATCTACCTTATAGTCTGGGCAGAGGGGGCATACCTGGTAAATCTGTGCAGTCTTTCCCGTGTGTGTGTGTGTGTGTGTGTGTGTGTGTGTGTGTGTGTGTGTGTGTGTGTGTGTGTTTGTGTGTGTCTGTGTGAAAATCAAATCTCAAAGAGTGTGTGCATCAGCTACTTGGAGCAGGGACACAGAGCACTGGTTTCACAGAGAGAATGGTGGAGGACTTGGCTTAGAACAGTCAGCTGAGGACTCATGGACCTAGTGAGAGAGAGGGAAACCCAGCCCCAGGATGGGATTGTGTTTCCTGTGTTCTCTTAAAGGCAGTTGTGCTTCAAGCAGAGAGCTATATCTGGAAATACTGGGTTTATCTATTTTGGGTGCAGTGAATGTCCCTCACTGGTGTCCATGGTGAGGATTGAGACTGCTTGATCACTGGCCCAGAGGAGGGGTGCCATACATACCTTGGTCTCCAAAGGAATTAGAGGACCACACATTCCTGTTGAGGCTATGTGTAAGAGTCACATGTCAATTAAGACCTGTATAATGTCCTGGTCAACTCTAAAATGCTCAATAATCTTTTGATCAGTGAAACTGTGATAAATCAATCACTGAAGGTACAGTTTATGTTGGAATTAGATTGCTCTACATGTATACTGCTGGTAACCTGTGGTGCTAGGGATTATAGTATGCTGGTACATGACAAACGTTGTGGCTCTGAGTATTATTGCTGTATGCATATTATTTTTAGTTATTTGTTTATTTGCACTTGTTTACCAGAGTAGAGCACTGAACTCCTTGGACCTTTTCAGAAATTATGATATCTTTGGGTAATTTGCCCTTTAATAGTCCATTGAGTTCAACTGTGTTACTTCCTCTTTAGATGTCTATGATTCATGCCTGTGTCCACCGCGCATACATTTTAATATTATTAGAACCTCATTTTACTACCCCATTCATTTACATGTCATTATGCCATCATTTGCAGAACTCTTCAGAACTCTTCTATTGTGCATTTGCATTTACCAAACTGGAGTGGAACATGGGCACTATGAATAAATATTAGACCCCTGTCTGCATATTACCGAATCTGACTCAAGTGGGAAGTATATATTGTACAACCTATCTATAAATTCTGGCCCATGCTTTGATCTAGCCAATGATCATAATAGTTAATCATTGTTGTATAGGATACAATGTATAGTTTCTTCACAGAATAATCTGGTCATGTCTAAAGATGAAAACATTTATTTTGCTGAAGTCTAGGATGGTTGAGATGTTTTCATTTGTGATGTTTTGATTTGCCTAATACTTTTGACAATGAGATTTATCAGTATTTCCTGGCTTTTTGAGGCAATCCATTAAATTTAATTTAAAGTTGTATTTTCTATGGTAGTTTGGTGGATGCTGATAAATGTTGCCACAGCTGCAAGTATTGTTCATTTTGTAGCCTGATTGTTTTTTTTTTTACAGTTTAATTTTGACCTTTTTGTACTTAGTGACTTGCATTGTTTGTATGCATCCTGGATCAAGAAGATGCAAGCGTAGAAGATGTTGAGGAATTATACTTGTTTGAGAAGAAATGTGATGATCTTGATTTGATAGTTGCAAGTGGAGAGTATTTTTTCCAAAGATCTGAGGTGCTCAGGTACTCCTCTAAAGGTGTACATGATAATGTGCTTTATGTTAAGGTTGCAGTATACTAATGTGATTGTATACCAAGGTTACATTTTAAGGAACTACGCACTGATTGCATATGACCAATTTAAGTAACAAATGCAATGTGTTTATTAGGATGTATATAAAAGGCTTGAAATAAAAGGCAATAGGTGTTAGAAGATTCTGTCTAAAAGGTTAAGTTTATGTAATAGTCATGTGACAGAACCAGAAACAAAGAGTATTTATTTATATCTGATTGCAGGGATGATGTATGGAACACTGTGAAGAATTATTTTCTGGTATGGTTATTGGCTGGACGTTGGTGGAAGAAACTCAGTTTGTAATTTATATACTGTCCAGATAATATATGATTCTGATTACTGGGTACTATTTTTACTGTAACCACTTGGTACTTTGAGTCAAGTCAAAGTAAACATTATTGTCATTCAGACACCACAAGTGAGGTCTAAATGAAATTATTTGCATCAAGCTCGAATTGAGAAGACAAATACATACATACAATTATACATGCTTAGAAGATATATATATATATATATATATATATATATATATATATATATATACACAATTACACGTGTATCAGACCTAACATTTACCTTTCTCATAGACAGTTATATTATTACTTATTACTGCAATTATTCTATACACCACTATAGCAGCTAATTGGTTCTCTATTGCACCTGTATTTATTACACAATGAAATTCTCATGTTCTCTAGATTATAAGAATATCTATCAGTATGTATTGCACATAATTTCTTGTAAACTGATAAATTGGTTGTGATGTCTTATTGTTATTCCACTATTGTTTAGTTATCTCAAGACTTGTCAGTGTCTCACATCCCTGAGATTAATACCTGAGTTCAAGAGTCTAATCGCTTGAGGGAAAGAACTGTTCTTGAACCTGGTCATTTTACAGTGTACGCTGTGGTATCTTCTACCAGATGACAGGCATGTGAGCAGTTCAAAAGCAGGGTGAGTAGGATCACTTATTATTTTTGTTGCTCTTTCATATCAACATGTTGTGTATAAATCGATTATCACTGGAAGCTTGGATCACATTACTTTTTTCAGCAACTCTGACTATCTTTTGCAGGGCTTTTTGATCTGCAGCTGAATAGCTTCCATACCACACAGTGAAGTTGCATGTTAGGATACTTTCTACTATACCCCTGTAGAAGGTGGAGAGGATTGGGGGAGGTAGGGTTGCTTTCCTCAGTCTGTTCAGGACGTGCAGGCATTGATGGGCCTTCTTTACTATGTAACCAGTATTGATTGATAAAGAAAGATTATCCACTATATAGAGCCCCAGGAATTTTGTTTTCTTTACCCTTTCCGCTACATCCCCATTTATCATGAGAGGAGCATGAGCTTGTTGTACTCTCCTGAAGTCTGTTATGATCTCTTTGGTTTTGCTGAAATTGCGGTCAAGATTTTACCTGGCACATCAGTCAATCAAAGAACTCACTTCTTCCCTGTAAGATTTTTTTTTCTCCTTTGCTGATGAGGCCCACAACTGTAGTGTCATCTACAAACTTAATGATGTGATTGGTGTTAAATCTGGCTTTTCAGTCACAGGTTAAGTTAATAAACAGACGTGGGCTTAGCACACGGTCCTGGGGTTCTCCTGGGTTGATAGTGATGCTCTATGAGGAATTCTTCAAGTCCAGGATCCAGTTGCGCATGTGGTTAACACCTAGGTGGCCAAGTTTTTTCTATTAACTGTTGTAGAAGCACTGCATTGAATGCTAAACTGAAAATCAGTAAACAGCATTCTGACATCACTGTCCTTATTTTATAGGCGTGCCATTGCAAGGTGCAGTGCAACAGAGATGGCATCTGCCGTGGAGTGGTTTGCACAGTCTGCGAACTGCACTGGGTCAAGTGCTGTTGGGAGGTTTGCTGTCAGGTGTTTTTTGACCAACTTTTCAATGTTTTTCATGAAGACGGATGTGAGGGTCATTGGTCTATAATCATTAAGGATAGAGGTTGTGGCTTTCTTCGGTAGTGGTATAACATTTGTGTTTTTAAAGCACTTAGGTATCTTCACTTGGCTGAGGGAGATATTAAATATATCCATCAGTACAGTACCTAGTTGTTCAGCATAGTCCTTTAACACCTTACCCAAGATGTTGTCCAACCTGGCAGCCTTTCTTGGATTCACCTGACACTGGGTCTTTTTCAACTCAGCTTGATTTAGAATGAGTGCTTCATCACCTGGGTCTGTAGGGAGTGACACTGCGTTGGAGCAGTTGCTCTCCTCGAATCGTCTGTAGAAGGTGTTCAGCCTATCAATGAATTCTGTGCTGTCCTCACATTGAGCTGATGCCAGTTTGTATTTGGTTATAGCTTTAATTCCCTGCCACAGACTCCTGGAGTCCCTCATGTCAGTGAAATGGTTTTGTACTTTCTTTCCACATGCCCTCTTTGCCTCCCTTATCCCTCTCTTCAGATTTCCCCTTGCCACCCTAACAGCATCTTTGTCATTCATCTTGAATGTCACCTTGCATTCTTTTACAAGCTCGTTTACTTTGCCTGTTAGCCATGGTTTATGGTTTGCTCTTATGATGATGTTGTTATTCACCATCACATCTTCTACGCATGTTGATATATATGCCACCACCATTGCTGTATATTCTTCCAAGTTGATCTGTTGGTCGACTGTAGCAGACACTTTAAATATGTTCCAGTTTGTGTTCTCAAAGCAATCTTGGATTGCTGTGATTGCACCCTCTAGTCATACCTTGAATTGCTTCACAGTGGGCTTTTTCCCTGATTAGTGCTGTTTTATATATTGGTATTAACATAATGGTAATGTGGTCTGAGCCACCCAAGTGTGGATCTTGCACAGCCTTATATGCCAACTTAATATTGGTATATACTTTGTCCAAGGTGCTATTTCGCCCTGTAGCAAATCCCACATGTTGGTAATAATGGGGTAATACTGACTTCAACTGCCAGATTGAGATCTCCTGCAATAATGTGTGGAAAAATCCAGGTTTTTACTTTGTAGATCACAAAGTGAGTTACATAACTTAGTCAGAGCTTCACTAGTGTTTGCACTTGGTGGTGTATACACTGCTATCATGATGATGTCATTCGGAGTAGTCAGAGCTTCACTAGTGTTTGCACTTGGTGGTATACACACTGCTATCATGATGATGCCATTGAACTCTCTGGGAATATAAAAAGGTCTGCATCTTACTGCTAGGAACTTTATGTCTGCAGAGCAGTGGCTCAGTACAGTGTCACACTTTCTGCACCACTTGTTATTTACATACAAGCAGACCCCCCCTAGACTTCCCACTGAATGCATGATTTCTGTCTGCACGAAACAGTATGAGCCCTTCCTGTTGTACTGCATTGTCATTAATGTTATTATGCAGCAAAGTCTCTGTAAACATAAATACTGAAGTATTCCAGATGCCATTTCCAGCTTTATGTAGTCCATTTTATTTTCCAGAGGGCACACATTTGCTACAAGTAAGGATTGTAGTGCAGGCCTGAATGGATTTGCCTTCAGTCTAGCAGTGATTTCAGCCCTTGTTCATCTTTCCCCGGTTCTCTCACATCTTTTCCTCTTGATCCTTTCCCAGTGTGTTGTAGAAGCTCCTAATAGCTGTTTTAGGCATTTTGAGCCATGCAGTGATAGAATTCCAAGATAGCTGAGTATGGAGGTTGTTGTAGGCCTTTCAGACTCCACAGACAACAGGCCAAATAACCAGCTGCACAAGCTTAATTCCTTGATTTCCAGTAAGTTTTATCTGCTATAAGTGATTGCATTGCACCTTCCTTTAACGCCTCAGAAACTGTTTCTTCTATTTTTTTGTGTGAAAAAGAAGATAAATACTGCACATTTCTCACTTGCGCTGCTGCAGCAGCTGCCACACATGGCACTGCCATTTTTCTTTGAAGGGAACACTGTTCTTATGGGTTGCATAGCACTCTGTATTCTTCAGAGAAGTTTATCAAAAAAGTTAGGATAACCTTAGCTGATCTGAGAATTCTTTTGTGATAAACACTCCAGTCAACGCATTGCTTGAGTTGGGGTGGAAACATCACAGGGACAGCCACATGGTAGCAGACACAGAGTGGAGAGGTAATGTATACATGAGGAGTGAAATGGAAAAAAAAACACAAAAAGATCAATAAAATTAAACAAAGGAATCAATGTGGGAGACATGCAGAATTAAATGGAAGAAGATAACAGTGCTGTGTCCAGTGAATATTAAATGCTAACTGAATGGATAGAAGATATCAGTCTGTGTTCTAAGCATATTCCATATCTTCTGCAGGCAAGGAAATGACTCCATGAACAAATGCATTGTGATTTAAATTTAGAAGAAGGGCAGATGGCATTTATGACATTTTCAGTATGGAGAGTGAATAGAATTTTGATATATTATTCAAATAAGTTTTGAGACTTGAGATTATTTATGTACAAGTTATGCATGACAATGAGGGTGATAACCTAGCTAATATAATGCAATGGTGAGTTAAATATCTGGATCACGGATGGCAGCATGGGCTGAGATCAGGAAACTGGAATGCTGCATTGTGAAGCACTGTTGCGTATGTTCATATCTTGTCTACTTTTCTTTAGGTTTTGTGACATACCTCTGGTTACAGATGCATTTGTTTGTTAGTTTGTTTTCTTCTTTATTTATTTTTGCTGTTAGACTAGCATCCTTCACCCTAATGCTAGGCCCTTGTTTCCTTGATTTGTTGTGGTACTGAGTTTGGTTCATTTAAAAGTTGTGAATAATTTCCCATTTGAGGAGATATCTCTAGTCAAATTGTGGGAGTTCAACTGTCGGGAGCAGGGATAAAGTTTTGGTAAGGAAAGCAGCAGCACCTATCAATACATTTTATAAAGTTAAAAAAACAACTTCCAACCATGTGTTTAGACAGTTAATGGTAATACAACCCACTCTTAATCAGAAATAGATAACAATATGGTTACTGTGGATATGCAGTTGATAAAGTACAAGAAGCTTTAGAAACGATATAAACAGGGATAGTTTTTAGAGTTGATGAAATATAAAGCAGTCAGCCACTTAAGGCACTTACTTTATCCATCAGGCTGTCTTACAGCTTTTCAAACACACTAAGTAACAAGGAACAGATCAGTGCAGCAACTTCTTTGTCAAATTCAATGTATAGTTGTACTAGGTCTTTTGGAAATGATTAGTAAAGATATCAGAGAGAAGAAATTACAAACAGCTAATTGTAATGTTGCTTTACAGCTGCTGCTGTCAAAAAATATAACACTATGGAAACTCACTCAAGGGTAAAAAGTTTCAAATTAATCACTCACAAATATGAAAGGACCTTAGAAAGAAGCTCATTTTAAATGGTATAGCATACAAACATAGTGCTAGAAAGAAAATATCTGTTGATCATTCAAGTACAATGAGATTTGCATTGTACAGTATCTTTAGCAAAATATATATTCATGATTTCTGGTTATTAATCAGCAAGAATTTTTAAGGGACTTGAGTCTTCATAAAAGCAGTACTAGGTAATTACAGCCTTGTTGCCTGAAGACTTTAGTTTAATTATAGCCCTTGTTAACATGGCTGAAGACATCAATGGGAATTCCTGCTGAAACCTGAAAGGTTTCAGGCAAAATATTTTCCAAATCACGTCAAAGAAATTCTAGTATTTTATTAACTTTACAGTGGTGAGATTTTGAAACTCACAAACTTCGTAGACAAACTTGTAAAAAGTTACTCAAACTGCTGACTCAAAAACCACTTGAACTCCGAGTAGCTCGCTTACAATCTCCCAATCATGGTAAATGTCCATCCAAAAGTAATAAAAATAGTTGATTTATTAAGCGTTCAATTCAAAATCCACTTTTTGTCGAGTACTCCTTACTCAACTTCATCAGATAACAAATATAAAATTAACAATACAAATACGCATTACTACATCAAGGCACTCTAAACTTCTTAACAAAGTCACATGCTAATGCTTCCAACACTGTTATTGGTTAGATGTTTAAACCACCATTTGTTCAGAGTTTAAAGATACATTGTAATTCTTCTGTTTATGTCAAACATGTTGTCTTACTAACTCAACTTCGTATCCCTATATGGAAGCGCGTTAACTAGTAATACGAATATTGACTAAAAATGTATAAATAAAAACTATTTCTTAAAAAGTGTGTTAAAAAATTAATATTAAAAATTAAAAAGTTGATAAAGAAGAACCTCCTTCTACACGCTGCAATATAATAACCCTTGTGTCCATCATAACATACATCAGACAATAACTCAACTTTGTCATGTCCAACACCTGTCTGGTTAATGACTACGTACTCAAAGCTGCCCTCACCAAATTGATGTGTTCACATTACTTTTGGATGGACATTTACCATGATTGGGAGATTGTAAGCGAGCTACTCGGAGTTCAAGTGGTTTTTGAAACTCTCAAACTTAATTCTGATTTTATGGTTCATTTTGATTATAGGAATTTCACTCTTGTTGCAGTGCAGGAAAGTTGCAAAATTGCCCAATCTGTCATATCTTACTGACATAACTTGCCAGACTCATAGTATCAGCAGCAAAGGTGTTTATTCAATTCTCAACTTTCCAAAGATACCCCCCTCAACACCTCCGTCCACTTATCTAAAAAGTATACATTATGGCAGACATATGAAAAGAAAAAAGAATGATGCTGAAAAGGTGCCAAAGTAATAGTTCCCAACATAAAATGTAACCGAGTTTTTGTTAACTGTTAAAATGGTAATGTCAAGGAAAAGACTTGTCAGTATTTGTTTTTTCTTCTTTTCTTTGGGGCCAGTTAGAGAAGTATAATGCACATATGCTCATTTTCACTTAATGGGACTCAAAAAAACTTTAAGTGAACTATGGAGCTGAAATTGATTTTTGACAGAAAGACATGAAAAAAATGATAATCCTTAAATGGGTATAGTGTTATTGTTTTTCTGATAACTTAACTCATCGTAGTAAACAAATACAGTAGGACATTCTGATGACTTAAGTCTTATAGGGCCCAAGGCAAAGCGAGTCACAACATTCTGCAGTCATCATACTGTTAAATGTCAGATAAAGGTATAATTTTCCCTGTAGCTGTAAAAAAAAGATCTATTTTTCTAAATGCAAACAAATCATCTCTCGTTATTTATTCATTTATTTATTTTTTAGGTTTATAGTTAAGTACTAGGCTAGCTGCCTTTGCGTGTCATTTTCAGCCTAGCCATGTTCCCTTTTTGTGCTCGAAATAACCTACCCTACTTGATTACAGATTGGCCTTATCCATCCCCTGATCTATGATTATATTTTACCCCAAATGAGAATGACTGGGATCATACCATAGATAATTTGAGAGGAGTCATGCATGGGATAAAGCATTTAGGAGCTACCTCTGTCCAATAGTGTACAGGAGGCAGTCCTAAGGTAAATTTTCTGTTTCCCATCCATAGCTCTAAGTTGCGTTTGAATTATGTACAGGAATGAGCTTTGTTTTATATGGATGGGTCTGTTTCACAGCAGCTGTATCTTCTGTGAGATATAACTGTCCTTCTAAGCCATTCTATTGATGTTGCAGAAGTGATTTAGATCCCTAGACCGAGTATTTCTGATGCCATTTGACTTGCTGATGTGCAGTAAATCTGTCAGTAATGGGTCAGAGGATGCCTTGTATGCCAGATACAGGTTACCTCTTAGCAGTCTGTAGCATACCAAGTATTGTGACAGGGCTTTGAGTCAATCCATGTAGGACATGCTGTTTAATTAAGCTTTATATTCTTTTTGTAAAGTATCTCTGTGGGTGCCCCATTTGTTGCATGTGTCTGGATAAGTATATGCTAAAGAGGGCATTATATTCAATGACTGGCCAAATGAGGGCTAAGTAAAAGAAGACAATGACATCCCTAGATCTAAACACAATCCTGTTGTTTAGAAGCTGTGCAGTATATAAAGGACTTTCTTACAACAATAGACACATGCTTGTCAAAAGTTATTTTTGTTTATTTTATTTTATTTGTATTTGTTTTATGGGGTACAGCACTGATCTCCATGGACCTTTTTCAGACAGCCCAAGAGCAGTATCTGGTTAAGTGACTTGCTCAGAGTCACACAGTTATGTGCTGAAAGCTGAGGGAATCAAACCTTGCACCACTGGACCACAGGAAACAGCTCATTAACAGCTCCTTAATCATCCAAGCCAACTTCCAGACAGTTAGGTCACTGTCCACTTTAGTTCCCAAATCAGTGCATCAAGTCTTAGGGGTATATTGTCAATGTGGTAGTTCACTAGGGTAGATGACTTTCCAAAGGATATAATAATGCATTTTTTGGCATTTAGTTTCAGTCCATGATTTTGACATCAGTTATTTATTTGAGACAAATCTTTCTGTAGGATGGCAAAGTCATTTGGAGATTCAATGACTGCTCCTAGCTTGCAGTTATCTACAAACTTTGTCAGCCAGAGCCCTTTGGTATTGGCTTTTATTTCAGAAAGGTAGATGCCAAACAGGAGAGGTTCTAGCACAGAACACCGAGCGACTCCACTGGCGACTGGTCTCTTTTTGGAGGTAACTTCCCTGTTTTGATTATCTGCATTCTATCTTTGAGCCAGATGACAATCTAGTGGGTGACATAGGGCTTTATTCCCAGTTTATTTAGCTTTTCTACTATGCCTGAGTGGGGAATTGTGTCAAAAGCTTTGGCCAGGTTGAGGTATGCAGTGTTTACCATTTTGTTTTCATTCATTTCTTTGGTGACCTTTTGAAAAAAATCCACCAGGTTGAGTAAACATGACCTGCCCTTGATGAATCCAAACTGAGACAGATCCCGTGTTTGGAGCTTTTCTATGTCATGATTGATTAATACCATGATACATTTTTGCATGGCTTTGCATATGAGGCTGGTCAGACTTATGGGTCTGTAATTGCCTGGGTCTGTGGCAGGTCCTCCCTTATGCAGGGGAATGACAGTAGCTGTTCTCTATTTGCTTGGTACAAAACTTGTATGGATGCCAAGACTGAACAGTGTTGTTAGGGGTGTGGCTAAATCGTGCTTCATGCTATCTAAGACTCATCCAGGGATATTGTCAGGACCCATCAATGCAGTATTTTTAGCTTTTGATAGCACTTTTATGACTCAGTCTTGTGTGATAGCTGGAGGTGTGCCAGTTTCAGGTATATCTTGAGAGACAGACAGAGAGGAGTGAGGGGTAAAGTTAGCACTAAGTTTACCGGCCTGTAGGTTTGCCATATCTACAGCCTCAGTGTAGGTATCATCATTTAAAATCAGCTCCGGACATTGCTTCATTGTGTATTTGAGATTATGAACAAAACTAAAAAAATGCATTGTGGCTGTCTTTGGCTTGGGTAGCTATTTTAGCCTCAAACTTGGCTTTGGTGGATTTTATTAAGCTCCTAAGTTGTTTGTTTATTTCAGTGGCAAGGGCTGTAACATTCTGGGAATTACTCTTCTTATTTTATGGTCAAAATTATTTTTCTTTAGTTATAAAGCTTGTTGACATTATGGTTCCACCATGCGTGTTTGTTTCTGGGGTTTGTCCCACTCTCGTTCCTATGAGGTAAATGCTGGTATAGTGTGGTGGTATACATTTCTGCATATTCAGTGGAGGTAACATGGTTCGGTGAGGATTTGAAGCTTGCCAATGTATCATTTAGGAGTAATCAATTTGTTATAAAGAAATTTCTAATGGTACCTTAGGGATCTCTGGTTACAATGTTATTTCTAAGGAGACTGCTTTATAGTCAGACCTAACAAGTGATGAAGATACACAAATATTAATAAGGACAAGATCCAAGATGTTATTCCCTCTATTGGGTACGCTAACTAATTGTGCCAGGGCATTTGTATTGACAAAAATCCATGAATCTCTGTGTTTGTGCACACTTTTTTTTTATTATTCACTTTCCACTGGCAATAGCTCAGAATAGGAAGGCACATTCCATTCTCATCAGATAACAAGTGGCAAAGAACATTAAGTCATATGCCATGTCTCCTGTTGGACTTAAGATGGGATGGTGTATAAGAATATGCATGCTGCTGTTCTTTGATTCACTTCAGGAAGCAGCGACGAAACTTAAAATTGTATGTGTTCATTACTTTAAGCAGTGCAAATGAAAAAAAAAGTTTTCTAAAATGTTCCATGTGTTTTATTTACAGAGCTCATTTCTGACAAGACTCCAAACACTTAATATAGGTGCCACTAATATTTCATCTGTTGATGGCTATTTTTGTTGCTTTATTCTTGTTTATTCATGGGTTACAGTATTGATGTTACAACATTTTCCAATGTGATATCTTGAAGTACATTCAACAAGCACTTATTTTCTGTATGTAAATCAACATACTGTATTTTTATTATACAAAATGTTTTGAGTTTTATATAATTTTACAGTTCACTTGAATTTTATATTTAATTTTTTTTTTTTTAATGTCGTCAGATTTTTTAAGTTCTATAAAATAAAGGAATGTTTCAAACTATTTTAAGGATAGTTCCAAATTATTAATTGTTTCAAGAAAAACACATTAAGGACACAGTGATTGATAATATAAAGCTTTCTAGTTAGATTTGTCCCACATATTTTAATCAAAATGATGGTAAATACTTAGATTTGTCTATTTTATTTCTCAGATATGTGTAACTTTAAGTATTACAACAGCAATATAGTGATACAAGAAGACTGCTACTGCTAGATATATTATCAGGCAAAAATATATAAAATAGTGGTATCAGCTATCCTTTGCCCATTGCACACCCAGCTCTAGAGCACCATCAAGATGTCCATACGTGGGGAATATTAAGGCATACAGGAAAAGCCTCATGAGAAACCTAGATGGTACTGCAGTAGGAAACCCTTATTTCTTCTTTGCCTTACATCACAATGAAAACTGCTGTCTGCGGCCTTGTGTGTAGATGGTTGGTGATCCGAGTCTGGTGGGAAAGACAGACAGTCAGTGTAGGGTTCTGAAGAATAATGAGGAACTCCAGTAAAGGAAGATGGTTGCAACACGGAAGGCAAAAAAAAAATACGGACACAGGGAAGATGTACAGACTGGACAGAAAATGCACTTCAGCCCAGAACCAAACCAGAGAAGCAAGTAACATGAGACAGCAATGCTAACTGATGCAGCACTGTGCCCACCCCTAATACATTGTTTGGTTTCCTAAATTCTTATGCATTTCATATGATGAAAATGGCAACAGCTTGCCGTAACATGGAGGGATAAAGTGCTGATTACAGCCTGGGATACCTGTATGACAGGTGGCTCAGGAGATTTATGGTGCATGCAGGGTTAATGGGCATGCTCATCCTGGGTGGGGGGTCGGGGATGGTGAATACATCATGGCTCATATAGCTGTTATAATACAAGGCCTGAGATGGCTAATGGAGATTCATCAAGATGTGGGCAGCTGGTGCAGGCAAGTCATTGGAGTAGCCACCAAAACCTCTGACAGCAGCCCTTGTAGGCTGTTTGTGCGGGAGCACATATGCAATGACAGAGAAGTCTAGGCAGCTTTTGCAAGGATGCTCGTAGTCATGTCATCTCCAGGGAATGGGTTAGGCTGTAAAAATTAAAATGCTGTCATTGCTTGGATGCTAGGAAGCGCACAAAGTACCATTATAGTTGCCTGAATGATGGCCCCCACCTCAGACAGCATAATGTCTGACTTATGGGACCCTTGACGATCTGCAGGCATGCAGGCAAAAAATAAACAGGGTCTAGTGAGTGGGATCCATCAAGCAAATGCTTTTACAATGTGAGGTGCATTATCACACTTGTATAGCAACATAAGTATTCATTAAAGGTTAACTGAATTAAATGTTATACTACATATACCTGTATATAGAAGTAAAGTAGAACTGTTAAAAATGACAGAGAAATCATTTCATCCCTGTCACCCAGTACAAGACTTTATTGAACTACAGTAAAACAAACATCTTCACACTGATTAGCATTTCATCATTTTTTTTCAAGACTCACCAACATAGGAGGTATGTAAAACTCTCATCACACAATATACAACATTAAAACAATATGAGCATAAAACACACACACACACACACACACACACACACACACACACACACACACACACACACACACACACACACACACACACACACACACACACACACACACTATTTAATGCTTATCAATTTTAATACAGGTTTCAAGCTGTAGCTAGCATTAAGCCTATGTGTACGTTGCATTAAATTCAATGGCTCGGTAGCATTCTGCTGCTTCTGTATTGTTTAAAATATCACCACCCATTATTCTGGTCTTAATAATTTGCAAAACAGTAAACTTGTTTAATTTCCTTTGGCTAATAATAATATGTCTTGCTAGCATATTCTTCTTCTCTTCTGTCTTTCTGTCATTTACTTGTTCTGCAGTGCACTTCTTTTCCAATATAAAATGCATTACAGGTTTGACATAAAGCTGCAAAAACTACATTTGTTGTTGTGCAGTCTACATAAAAATGAAATGCATAGACTTTATTATTAGCTAGGTGTTTATAATTAGGGCAGCATTCATAGTCCTGCCCTTCATTAGTGTGTAGTGGTATTTTGTGAATAGTGGCGCTACTCGGATATGTAATTATAATCAGCCTATGTGGTTCACACTGACTATGGAAACATGGAGGAGTTTTGATAAACACACCTCCTTATGGCAAAAGCATATTGTATTTGAGGGGTAAGCCTTAAGGGGTTGGTTACTACAAGGATAAATTACCTTACATGTTGACATATTACCCCAGTTTATACAGATAAATGTAAAATGGCCTCATTTGCATGCAAAATGGGTAAAAGACCCTGAACTTACATGAATATGTATAACAGCACCATGAAAAAAGAAAGCTACTGCAGACTTCAAAGCACTGAAAGTTAATATGAAACAGCTCAAAATTAGGTAAAAGTAATTCTTTTTGGTGTCGTTGAAGTGCTTATGCATACACGGACAAACTAATGAAGGGGTCAAGGGGAAATAATTTATTGGAGTTAAGGGGAAATAATTTATTTTGGTGTTATTGAAGTGTTTGTACATACATGGACAAACCACTGAGGGGATCATTGAAGGAAATAATTAATTTTCTGTCATTTAAGTGCATCTACATACATGGTTCATGGATTGCAAAGTAGATGAAACATGTAGCAATCTTTTTTATAACAGACATACATACAACACAGGTATCTGACTATGAATCTCAAGAACACTTCATTAGCTTACACCACTTTGCACAAGTTCTTATTTACATCTCATTATACTTCAACTTACTCACAGTAAATTGTGAGCAGCATACGTCAATGAAAATGACTTCTTTGGATCACCGCCTAGCAATGCTCACTTGCTGATATTGAGGATATCCATACCACATCTGTGCAACAACTATGAATTCCAGCCCTAGATTTACTACCTAAATAGTTAGAAATATTGCAGTTTCTACATTTATATGTTCTCAGGTAATCTGTGAGCATGCTAACTAACACATTCCTAAAACAAAGCTATAATTATCATAAGGCAACATCTTTAAAATGTGTAGCCCTGTCTGAACTATATTAAATGCTAAATAAGCATCAAACATTTAGAAGTAGAATACTATAGCAATAACCCATGCCTGTGTGTGGGTAATGCTGGATTTACCCACGGTTGGTGTGGTTTGGTCACGAGGGCGAAAACCGAGTGGCCAAACAAAGCCAACCGTGGGTAAATCCAGCATTACCCACACCCAGAAGTGGGTTATTGCTATTATACAATGGCATTATTTTAGGGGAAAAAAATTACTTTTCTTAAATAATGGCATTGTATAATGCCTCCTTGCTGCCCTTCCACAGCTATCTGGTATTCTGCGGCAGTTCTGATGTACTGCACATGCGCATGCCTACGCAGCACATCAGAGCTGTGGGCAAAAGCAACGGAGAAAGCAAGATCTCCGCTGCTTTTTAAAAACTGTTTTGCTATGTTAAATGAGTTTAACATAGCAAGACAGCTTTAAACAAAGCAACGGAGAATATCCGTTGCTTTTTTAAAGCTGTCTGGCTATGTTAAACCCATTTAACACAGCGAGCCAGTTTAGAAAAAAGCAACGGAGAAAGCAAGATCTCCGTTGCTTTTTAAAAACTGTTTTGGTATGTTAAATGAGTTTAACATAGCGAGACAGCTTTAAAAAAAGCAACGGAGAATCTTAGTTGCTTTTTTAAAGCTGTCTCGCTATGTTAAACTCGTTTAACATAGCGAGACAGTGTGAAGCAATGGAGATCTTGCTTTCTCTGTTGCTGTAAAAAAAAGAGTTATAGTAATGGAAAAAGTCCGGACGACCGGACCTTTTTCCATTACTATAACTCTGATTTACAACGTGCATGCTGACCACTCAGCATGCACGTTTTTGTATATTTAATGGAGGGTCGTTGTATAATCTGAATTTAATGGTACACACACACACACACACACACACACACACACACACACACACACACACACACACACACACACACACACACACACACACACCTGGAATTAATGGTAGTTGCAGTTTCAAACCTTATTAAAATTGAGAAGAATTAAACATCGAATCTGTGTATTTTACAGCTTTATTGTTTTAATGCAAAAGGGCATGCCCTAGCATCTTAAGAGAATAACCATTCCAGAGAGGCCATAAGTCTTCTGAACAGGTAATGATTTTAGTAACACACGTGTTGCTAACTGAAATTATAAACCCCAAGTGAGACCTGCATGCATCAGGGTCTAACAATAAGCCTTCACCGAAGTATGTTTCTTTACCTGCAGACAAGGAAAATGTTACCATCAAAGTTGGTTTGTTTTAAATGCACTAAAAATGGGCACATAGCAAAAATGTGCATTGTTATTAGCAGCAGTACTGTACTTGTAAAACTGTTAATGCCAACCAACAAGCTATATCTGTAAGCATGCTTATGGAACTTGGAAACACTGTACCTTTTTCTACTCGAACTGTAGAGTCTGATTTTGGCACTGTGCTATTACTAAACTTATTAAGTTCACTATTGTGGTTGATGGGAAATAGCTGCAATATTTGGACTCGGGCATGATTACATTATTTATATCAAAACATGTTTGCAACTATAAAACAACTAGTAAACAGAAAACTGAATAATATGACTAGATCATACAAAAGAGCGTACCTTGTAATGCAAACAGAAATACAGACCCTTCTCTGCAAAGTATTACACCTAGTAGTTCTTGTTCTTAACTTCATACATGATTTGATAATTAGGCAGGGCTTTCTCCAATTCAAAGAGCTATGGAAGATATGGGGTAGTGGTCCAACTGGATGTAGCCAGAAATACATAGCTCCATTAAAGAAAAAGGCAGGTGTAGAACTAAAAGACACAAAATGAAGTAAAGGTTGGCTCTTTTGGAAGAGTTATATAAATTTCATACTAAGTCTTAATAGAATATTCTAGCTTTTAAATTAATAGAAGCGATCATTGTGAAGACTGACAAGGATGGGTCATTATTTTGCAATATACTTAGTGAAGTAGGTGTAGAAACTGAGGAAGAAAATTATTTTTGTTGAGTTATCTTTTACAGAAGATGAACTAGATAAACAGAAAAAAACTCTGTAACTTAGTTTGTAGGAGAAGAAACCATGGCCTACACTTCATTTCAGACTACTGATGAAAATAATGCTGACTTGGGTGACCTCCAAATAAGCCATGTCATTTCTAAGATGGCCCAGTGGGAAGACACTACATTAATATTTTGGTAATATCATTGGTTGGCACTGTGGCACAGTGGGTAGCATTGTCGCCTCACATCAAGAGATTGAGTCTTGGTTGTGCTGTTTGCATGTCCTTCCTGTGTTTGAGTAGATCTTCTCCGGCTGCTCTGATTTCCTACCACATTCCAGAGACATGCAGTAGGTGGATTGTATACTCTAAATTGGTCATAGGTACAATTGCATGCGTGTGTAGTATGGAAGAACTACCTTCTGTGTGGAGTCTGCATGCTCTTCCTGTGTTTGTGTGGGTTTTCTCCAGCTATTCTGATTTTATCCCACATTCCAAAGATATGCAGTTGGTGAATTGGATACTTTAAATTGGCTGTAGGTGCAAGTGTGTGTGTGTGTGTGTGTGTGTGTGTGTGTGTGTGTGTGTGTGTGTGTGTGTGTGTGTGTGTGTGTGTGTGTGTGTGTGTGTGTGTGTGGTACAGAAGAACAACAGTGGCAGGACTAGGTGTGCGTGTGTGTATGTGTGTGTGTTTGTGTGTGTGTGTGTGTGTGTGTGTGTGTGTGTGTGTGTGTGTGTGCGTGTGTGTATGTGTGTGGTACAGAAGAACAACAGTGGCAGGACTAGGCACCTGGCAGTTTTAACACTGGCTCTAAATATTAGTCACTGTAGATGTGATACCTTGTCTCCATGTGGAAAAATGGGAAACTGGATTGTTGATTGATGGATGGATGAATTATGGCACTTATCAGTGTGATGTTGATATTATTATTATTACAGTTACAGAATACGTTTACATTACAGTAGATGCACAATATTTTTGCTCACCTGGCTGAAGGAAAAAAAAATGTTTGCATTGCTATATCCATTTCTCCCATAGGTTCATAGGTGTTTACTAGGTTAACGACCACAAGGGCCTTTTTAAGCCTAGCCATGCTTCCCAAATCTCTGAGACGTTCTGCGACCCTTGATAAGTGTTAGCATGGGCCTGGGAGATAAACCATTTACAGGTTACCTGTGATCATTATTAGAGACATAGGTGCCAAACCAGGGATGAATTTCCAGTTTCCCATCCAATTGTCCAAGTTGCACTTGAATTGGGATAGGGAGGAACTCTGCTTCACATGGATGGGGAGCCTGTTCCATAGACGGGGTAGTATCTGGGATACATACCTACCTTTCTAGCAGGTCCTATTTATATCACAGGCAAAGTTTAAGTCTTTAGAATGGGTAATTCTGGTGCTGTTTGTTTTGAGGATATGCAGGAGGTCCATCAGAGTGGGGTCTGACAATGCCCTGTATGCCAGGCATAGATCTCCCCTCAAAAGCCTGCAATACCCCAACTGTATGTAAGAAATACAGCCAAAATATCATCTTTAGTACATAAGCTTTGTAATGTTGTGCTCTACTTGCACTGCATTCTGATAACATAAGACCACTGTGTAATGTCCTTTCTCCATTTTTTTCTTGGGCACATATGAGGATCTTGAGTAGTTTGAAATGCTCTTCCAATGTATGAGTTAGAATAGGATAGGTGTGGGGCAAGTCCTTGGGGGAATATAGCTTACGGATTACCTTGATCTTTTCAGAGTGCAATGTTGTTAGGGAGCATCTGACCATTGGTTATTGTTGTCAAATATTTTATTTATTTTTATTTATACTTTGTTGACTGGGTCAGTCCCAGTAGGTTAATGGCATCTCTTCAGGGGAGATGTGAGGTGGTATTTATACTACTAGAAGAAATCCTTTTTGATAGGTGCCATAAGAGCTTTTACATCCATCCATTCACCTGAATTACAGCCAATTCAAGCAGATGGGGCTTCAGTTTAACATCTCGTCCAAAGGACGACAGACTCAGGAGTGAAGCAACCCCCTTATGCAGTGTCAACAATCAGTCTAACTGGTATGGGAATAGAACCCTCAGCCTTCTGCACTAAAAGTGAGTGTGCTGCCTGTTGTACCACTGACACTGCTGCTGGAGTAGTAACTTACTTTAGGAACACGTATGGTGATAAATGTATAAAAGTACTACATGTGGAATTCTTAACCGATAACTCCAATATTTTAAACTCTGTACTCTATGTTCAACAAACTTTATTATCCCAATTAGCAGTATTGCATCCGAGGCATTCATTTTTTTGTCCTAGAACCTGAAATATATTCAAACCGCTACCAGGAGGAAAAACAAACAAACTTTTACATGTAGACTCTTATGAAGATACCCACGTGATATTTTCCCAATGATTGGGTATCTAGAAAAGAAGGGTTAAATGTATTGTCAATAGGTAGAGTCTAATATTAGTGGAAATGTAGTCTACTAAAGCACTTAAAATGGTAGAATAGATAGGCATATTGCCTTTTCTGTTTGTCAAGCAACTATAATGTAATGCAAATAACTTAATTTTTGTTTTTTTTTTGTTTTTTTTGTGTATGATTAGTAGGTCAAGTTTTGCTATGTGCTTGATTATTGTTGGTTCCTAGTTTATACTAGACAGTTGATCTGAGTGAGTCATTTAAAGCCTAGCCATAGTTATACCCTCAATAACATCCATAAATTACCCCTTTCCATAAGGATTTGAGGGGCCTGCCTGGCTCTGAACTTCATTTTTACCTCCTTTCAACCAAGGAGTGTTTAAAGAGTGTTTGGTTTACATGTTACATACTTTGATACAGAGGGGTTGTCTATTCCAGAGATGGAGAATTCTTTGGCAGAGGTATCTATCTCACAAGCAGTTATCCAGAAACAATTCTGGTTCTCAAGGTCTGTCCATCCTATTTTGATCAAAGAATGGTTTTAATGTTATAACAATTTCCTCCAACTCCTCAGTCCCTGAAGTCCTTGATTGTTCCCTAAATCTAAAACTCCTTCCCTTCTCCCTAAATCTAAGTTCCCTGATTGCTCTCTAACCCATAAAACTCCCATCCCACTCTCTAAACATAACATCTCACCCTCCTTTCCTAAACCTAAGTTCCCTGATTAACTTTAAAGTTAACTGACAAAGACAATACTATGTGAGCATCGTCTGACTGAGACCAAAGTCATTTTCCAGCTTTTGTCAAAGGACATTTCATTACCCGCTTATTGGCCAACACCATCTTCTTCATATCTTTATTAATAAAAGGAATACATCCTTATATTAAGGAATGAAGAGAATATAATGATGATAGTTATTTTCATATTTAAGAACAGAAGAAGTATATAACAACAAAACTATTGCGCCATCTATATGACAAACCTGTAATTTGAATTTTGTCTGATGATAGTAACAACAAGTGAATTTTACCTGATTAAAGCCAAATTTATTCTAGCCATTGTTAAAGGATATTATACTGCTTGTTTATCGAACAACATTATTTTCCTCACATTTTATATATTTTTATTGGTAAAAGAAATGAACTCTTACATTAATGATTAAATGAAAAATAAGATCATGCTACCAATGGTTTAACACATGTTGAAGCCACTTTTTGTGACAAAATCAAAGTCTTTGCTGTTGTTGAAAGAACTAAAATATTAAAAAAAGGGAAGTAATTTCCCTTATTTGCTTGAAAGAGATTAGAAAGTGAACAGTTAGCGTTGCTGTTCTAGCCACATGTTTTCCTGTTTTTGGCAAGACCCTGGTATTTTAGAGAAGCAGGAGTTGGTTGTATTTTTTGAAATGTGATACAATTCAGTTGAAGGATACTTATTGTAACTCCATAATTTAAGTGGCATTATTTTGACTATGCAGGTATAGATCCCTCATACCTGTATAGCATTGTAACGAATAGAAAGTTATATTCACAAATTTCTTCGAAGATTTAATATTTGGAGTGTTTATGAATGCTTCTATTTACTTATGGATACTACATCATTTAGAACAGCGCCACCTGTTATTGGTCTTGAGAATTAAAGGAAAATGGAAGAGTAATACTTACTCTGCTCACATTACCATCAATAACACAATATACATTCAATCACAATGAAGGACTGGAACATCTAATTTACATACTCAATAAAGGTGGGAAACAGAAGCATAGAGTTGATTACATGCAAATTAATCTTGAGATAACAAGATAGGATTGGATGTTGCCTTTGCTTGAAAGAGATTGGAAAGTGAACAGTTAGCATTGCTGTTCTATCCACACGCTTTCCTGTTTTTGGCAAGACTTTGGTATTTTAGAGATAACATCTGAAGCAGGCATTGGTTGTATTTTTCGAAATGTGATATAATTTAGTTAAAGGATATTCATTGTAATTCCATAATTTTAAGCGGCATTATTTTTATGCAGGTAAAGATCCATCATACCTGCATAGCATTGTAATGAATAGAAAGTTATATTCACAAATTTCTTCGAAGATTTAATATTTGGAGTGTTTATGAATGCTTCTGTTTACTTTGGATACTACATCATTGACAGCAGCGCCACCTGTTATTGGTCTTGAGAATTAAAGGAAAATGGAAGAGTAATACTCACTTTGCTCACACTATCATCAATAACATAATATAAATCCAATCAAAATGAAGGACTGGAACATCTAATTTACATACTCAGTAAAGGCGGGAAACAGAAGCATAGAGCTGATTATATGCAAATTAATCTTGAGATAACAAGATAGGCTTGGATGTTGCCAAGTATTCACCAATGGTGATTGGTCAAATAGTATAGAATTTCATACATAAAAGGAAATGGAAGTCCCTAGTGTCTTATACGATCTGAGGAAGACAACAGTCGAAAGCGCTTATCGGATATCTTCAAGGGACAGTTTTGAGCTTTTTTATTTTTCATTTTATTTTCAAGTTGAAGTTTTATTTGTATTAAAGGACTACATTTTAATTGGAACACTTGTGGATTTTGTTGATTAGCCATTCTTGGGTGGATTTTCTGTCTTTTTTCTGCTAATAAGTTCCCTGATTGCACCTGAATCTAAACACTCCTCTCACTTCCTAATCCTAACCCAACCCCCCTGCTCTCTCCCAGTAGCTGCATGCCCAAACTCATATTTAAATTTGAACATTAGCAGCAGCATTCAAGTCCTTGGCTTTGAGACAGTGGTTTTTGAACACTTGGAACATGAGCACCTGTAATTAATCCAATTTTAATAGAATAATAATAACTTTAAAAAGAGCATCATTTTGTGAGTTTGGGTGAATATAATACTTTACATTAAAAGATGGACTCAAGCTTCTACTTTGTTAGCTAAGACAGTTATTAAAATTAATATTTCCCAAGGTACATTTTTCTATATAAAAATTAGAGACACTATATCCCTAATTCTGTCTTTAAAAATATTTAGGATAGTACTGAAAACGTTTTAGTAGCTGCAGAAGTCTTTTAGCCTTTAAAAAAATTTACTGATTTTCGAATATATTATTGCAATGTACAATCCTATAAACTGTTTACAATCAGTAATTATTAAGTAGGCCCACTACAAGTAATGCTCATGCTCATTCTTTTTAAGGACCTATTTTAACTCCAGTTTTTAAGGGACATGTACTTGATAACTTTTGTTTCCATTTCAGACTGGACTGGCTTCTCTACAAAAGATTTTTGTTGTTGTTTTTCTTGGCTGCAGTGGAGTAGACCTTGGATTTGTCTACTACTGGTGCCATTCTTTGATCTCAGACAGTGGGAGTCACTCTTGAACTTCCAGACCTTATCCAGAACATAGTTTTCAACCTGGAAACATCAAAAATCTGGACAAGGCCCATGAAAAATAGGTACAAATCTGTACGCTGGTTAACATCAAATGTACATACATAATTACATAACTCCGCCCACTCCAATGGAATTATGGGGTACCATCTTTCAAATGCAAACTGAAGAACAGACAACCAAAATATGTCACCAGAGATCCCCGGCAGCAATTACAATGTCTCATTACTTGGCTATTTCGCCCCATTTATCATAAACACTAATGTGTGCATACTGCTTTACTTCTACAATGATTATTTGAGTTTTATTTTTGCATTTTATAGCACAATATACAAACACTAATAGACATCTGCTAAACAAAGCAATACTGTCTCACAATGAAAATAGACTTAGCATTAAAACTTCTCTGCCTTTGAAACTCACATTCATTGAAATAGCAATAAAACCCACACCACATCCAAAGAAAACACATCTGGCCAGTGGTGGATAAAGATTACCTTTGCGCTGTTTTCAAATCATATGCCCCTTGCACACAAAACAAGAAACATATATGTGTTCTTTGATAAACCTTCCTGACTTTATTAAATTACATTCCTTGTATAATACAGCACACTTGTTAGACTTAGAGTGCATTTTAAATTTATTGTTTGAACATTTTTCCAGTAGGGAATGAAACAAAATGCATGAACCAATAATGACAAAACTGCCCAATTCAGAACATTTCCATCATAAAAGTCTACTTCCACACACAATGTATGTGTATGTATGTATGTATGTATATATATATATATATATATATATATATATATATATATATATATATATAATATATAGATCTATTATAAACATAGAATAACAGTAGTGTAAACCATAGGAATCTTGCACAGCTTCACGCACTTATTTTCAATTTTATTTATTTTAGGGGGGGGGGCAAAAACCAGGGACACATTTTAAACATTGTATAATTTTGGAAAGTTGTTAGAATAAAATGATATGTTACCACCATGCATTTCACTGCCAAGACTTGAACCCAGGACCCTGTGCACTACAGTTAGAGCAACATGCGAAATCAGCAGTTTCCTGAAAGATAGAAAGACTGAAAATTAAATGGCTATCATTTATTGAATTCACTTCTCACTTCTCACCATAAATCTCAACTTCTTAGCACAAAAAATCCTGGACAAAGCCAATAATGGGGGAATACAGCCCCAAAACAGGGACAAGTTTCAAATATTGATCTTATAAATTTAGAAATTTGCAAGAATAAAAGTTTTTGTGTTACCATTTATCACACAGTACCTGCCTTTGGAAATGGCACTTCTGATAGATTATCTTGTTCAGCTGTAAATATCTGTTGACATATTGTAAAAAAATGGTTTGTATTAAGCATGAGCTGATTGTTTTTCAGAGAATATTCTCACCTCATTCAGTTCTGACTTCCTTGTGCCAGTCAACTTTGCTCTAACAACTGTGTGAGCAGTATGACACTTGTTGTTGAGTCTTTCAGCATTTCCCGGTTAGGGGTCACCACAGCGGAACTCCAATCCGCTAATGATTGGCAGAAGATTTTTTTACGTGCCGAGTTGCCAGCCCTGACACAAAACCTTCAACGAAGGTACGCCCATTCACACATGTCTCCACACAGAAGACACTCTAGCTGAGAATCGAACAGGACGACGTCTTACTGTGAGGCGACAACGCTACCGCAGCACCACCACCGCAGTCTGTGAGCAGTGTTTTTCCTAATTCTGAGGAAGTTACATAGGTAGTTCATAGACCCATTCCAATCTGTTGTAGACTTGAAACAAGACAAAACCCATTTTAGTGTTCTACCCTGAGGTCTTAGATTTCTCGTAGTCTTAATTCTTCTGTAGTTCATTGGGGGGGGGGTTTCTTTGTTGAAAAACAAATAAATCACTCCTCTTTTCAAGAAACCACACTTGTATTCACATATCTTGTAGAAATTTTACCAAATCTCCAGTCTGTTTTCTGGGTAAACAGCCATGAAAAGGTTGGACAGAACACAAAGTTTTGCCCTGTACAATACATTATTACTGATGTTGTATCATTTGGCCTTAGGAAAAGCACACAATTAAGGAAATAATTTTCTGGTTGGACAGTGATCCTCCATTATCAGAAGGCCGATGAAGGTGTATTGTTGTGTATTTGGAGTTTTCATCAGAGTTTCAGAAGGCAGATATTAAGAAGTGCCAGAGAAAAAGTGTGGCTATTGGATACAAAAGTGATGTCTTTTTCTTCAGCAATCAGAAGTGCAGTTTAAGTAATGGCAGACAATAGGAAGGAGTTCTTCCCTTCTCTTTCCTCGTGAGTCCTTCGGGAACTACATAAAACAGTATAGGTTTATTTTTAATTTATTTGTTTGTTGAGTGAGTAAACCTATTAGTTACAATCCTTTTCTCTTTGTTAGCTGGTAAATCTACCAGGCACAACCCTTTTCTTCAGGCATGACTCAGGTTAAGTAACTTACTAAGGCACCGAGTAGGCAAATTGGAGACCAAGGAAATCATACGATGCTACAAGGTGAAGCTGGTTAGCAACTTTAAACCTTAATCCTGTGTGTTAAACTGCCAGACCCTGTTTAAAAAACATATGAACCAATAAAAGCCTATCAACAATCCCCAGTGGAATTAAAATGCTAATGCAGAATTATCTATGAATATGTTTATCATAATCTGAGGAATTGCTAATGCCAGTAGTAATCAGTCTACCAGGATATCTTTTGCTTTTTTTGTTTCTAGATCCCACTGAATAATATAGCTATCCCTTTAATGGTTATATTTAAGCTAATGTTCAATACTGTATTGTTAACTAAGTCATCGGATGTGTACTGCCTCATGTTTACTTTTTTTCCTTCAGAGTATCCGCTTTATGTGAAAGTACTGCTTTAATTTGTTTAGCAGCATAACCCTGAGATTGTTTTTTGATTAAATTTTTATGCTGGGAATTTTGTCCTTGTGACATTGTCTAAAAAAAGCACTATGGGGGTGGCAAGAGCCTTTTCCAGTAGCCAAAATCCCAGGGGTGACAAATGAAGACCATCTCTGGCAAAACATCAAGGTCTATCGATCATGTGATCCCAAGCTGGCAGAAACTGGATCCCCTTAGAATAACACCAGAAACTAAGCCAGTTACTGAATTCAATGATTTTCTGTTTATATTGTGGTATCATCCTAGGTGAGGGTAATATGCTGCTCAAGGCTTGGGACATCAGAGAGCTCAATAATGTCCCTCTTCATGTAGTCCAGGGAGGAATTTCTCAAGTTGTTCACGCCAACATGTACTATGACCAAATCATAATAGTACTTCTTGTTGAGAGACTTGAGCGCCTGCATTATCAGATGAATTCTGGCAGCAGAAAGACAGCTGACCATGACTTTCTCCTTGTTCAGCTTGGTGAGGGAGAGTCCTATGCCTAAGATATTTGGAGTGGATGTGTATTGCCTTATGAGCTTTGATGGTGAGACACTTGTGCTTGTCGCATTATATGTATTGTCTGTTTTGGGTGTTATAGTTGGTTTAGTATAGTCTCCATGCTAGATCTCCAGTGCAGATTATAATATCTTACAGGATAGTATAAATAGCTTCACTGCACCTCCCCCCTCAGATGAAACTGGCAACTATGCTGAGTTCTACACCAATGCTTTATACAAACACCTCTACAACTGCATTGACTTGGCTGTACAGGATAGGAACAAAATAGGCTCTTCAAGGGAGAGCAAACCTGCTCATGGACAACTGCCATTAACAGGCTTTACAATAAGAGGAAGAACTTGCTGTCTTCGAGTAAGAGGGAGTGGGCCCTATGCTGGAAACACTCCCTCCTCAGCTTAAACAAGCAACTAAGACTCCTTGTGAAGTCCTCCAAAGCAAATTATGAATCCAAATTAGCTTCCTCAACTAATGACAATCATAAGGCATTCTTTAGTTACATCCGTAACCTAAAAGGGAAGGCCCAGATTTGTGCCAAACTGGTAGTTAATGATACCACATATACTGAGCCTGTGGACATACCTAACCTGTTAGTCGATAGGTTCTGTGAAAACTTCACTCCCCTGTCCCCACCATATGTACCCCATGACACCCCTACCACCTGTCCCCTACCTTGTATCTCTAAAGAGCAGGTCATAAATGCCCTCTCCAAGGACAAAAACACAGTATCTATGGGATTTGATAACATCCCTGGCTGTGTCCTACATGGGCTCCAACAAGAATTAGCAACATCATTGGGTACTCTTTTCAATCATAGTCTAAGCACCGGCTTCATCCCAGCTGAATGGAAAATGGCTACTGTTATCCCCTTGCACAAAGGTGGTGCTTCCACTGACCTCAGGAACTACATGCCTATCAGCCTGGCTAGCCTTATCTGCAAGGGCATGGAGTGAATCATCATGGACCTTATCAACAAAGATATAGGTAATTTCCAAACATTTGACCCTACTCAGTTTGGATTTGTCAAAGGAAGATCATGCCTGTTAAACCTGGTGGACTTCTTTGAGACAGTCACCAAGGACTTGGATGAGGGGAAATCTGTGCATACAGTCTATGTAGATTTAGCCAAGGCTTTTGACACTGTACCCCACTCAGGCATCATTGACAAACTCACACAGCTAGGTATTAACTCTTATATCATCAGGTGGGTCACCAACTGTCTCGCTGTTTGAAGCCATAAGTCAAAATAGGGGAATCCACCTCCAACAGCAGACCCGTAACCAGCAGTGTTCCACAGGGATCAGTCCTGGGACCTCTACTGTTTGGAATCTGTTTCTCCGAAGTGCAAGCAAAATCTAGAGGTCTGTGGCTGACAAAGTTTGCTGATGACTACAAACTGGGAGTGGTCACAGAATCTCCAAACAATGTCAGCATCCTACAAGAGGGTCTTACACAAACAAATGATTGGTGCCAAAGTCTTGACCTTAAACTCAATGCAAAAAAAATACATCATCACCCCTTTCGGTAAGGAGGATGCTCCTGCCAACTACCACATCAGTAGCAACATCCTAAGTATACACTCAGTGGTGAGAGATCTGGGCACACAAGTTGACAGCAACCTTACCTTTGATCACCATGTCTCCACAGTGGTAAGAAGGGCATTCTATATTGCTCATCTCATAAGTAAGGGCATTGCCTCCAGAAAAAAGTATTTATAACCTCCCTATGCTCTTCCCTCCTCAGGCCAGTAATTGAGTACAATACCCCTTTTGGTGTGTACCTTTCCAAGCACTTGTAGCAACTGGAGAGACCACAAAGGTTCCACACAAGGAAAATTCAAGGTCTTCAGCAACTTTCCTATCTGGATCAGCTGAAATCACTGTCACTTTATTGTGTTTCATACAGACTACTCAGAGGTGATCTCTGCCTTGCATGTATTGCAATCTCTGACCCTGCTGTATTGGAAATGCTGCATATCCACAAGTCAAATACCACAGGGTTTACTCACTCTAAAGACCTTAACCTGGTATGTGACAGTAATAGAACCTGCTAGATGGACAAATTTGTCTCCCAGAGGTTATCAAACTTTTGGAACAGACTTCCACTTCATGTCAAACAGAGCACCTCATTGGCCCTCTTCAAACACAATCAGGATGATTGGATGGGTAACCATAAATTCACCCTTGGGGTTCCATCTGTGTGTCTCTTGGACAGGGGCAATAGATGCTGATCATGGAAACAAGGGTAACTTGGCTAGGCTTGTAAAGGTCCTAGGGCCATTAGCCTAGTAACTTCCTATGATCCTAAGAAAATAAGCATCAGGATGTTCATCATTAGATCACTGTTGCAGTAGTTTAAGCTATATGGAGCATATCTTGCCACGTACCAGATATCTGGCATATCAAAAGCTTTTGGGTGCATTCAGCTCAACCAAACCTCCGAGGAGGCATGACAGCATGCTAATATAAAAGTATGGGCACTAAAATTCTGAACTTTCTTGCCATTGAGGCAAACAGTCAAACTCTGGCATCTTCGGTGGTTCAACAGTCAGCTAGTTTGAAGTGTTGGGCAGAAATGTACTTCTTTGTGGACTTTACTTCCGTATGTCTATGACAATTAGTATTGTTTTTTGATTATTTCTGAGAAAAAGGGGAAATGCTTGTGTGGACATCAAATCCTATAAAGAGATTCCCACATAGGTTTTCTGCTTATGAGAGAAACACAATGTCCTGTTGTGCTTTATATGTTTTGTGTTCAAACCTAAAACCATAAAAAGTTGGCTTAGTTCCCTCAAATTATATGTAGAAAAACAGCAGCTTAAAGATCATACTTGGCATTCTATGGAGTCTAGTGAGTACTTTGGATGCCTTCCATCCAGTCAAGAAGATTAAAAAAAAAAGCTGTGAGAGTGGTTTGAGTTGTTTTGGCACTGCCTTATTTTGGTATCCTTTCTCCCTAACCCTCAACAAATGGACTTTTCTGTGGTCACTGCACAGCCCTTGCACCATTCATCTGCTTCTCCAGAATTCCTTTGGTGTTTCTCCTTGGGATGCCACTAACAGTCAGGAGTCTAGCATGCCCTCCAGGGCCCATCATACACTCACAGTGGAGAAGGGAGAACAGTGCTTGGTCATACTGGAAGGGGCTGATGACATCCTGCAGATTTCAGTTAGTGAAGGCAATTGGGGGGGGGGGGCAGATATCTGTTTAGAATTTCTCTTCAGAATCTCCAAAGAAAAAGTCAAAGGTGAAACATCTTTCCTCTCTCTTTACCCCTGCTTTTAAATAATCTGAAGAAGAATTGTTTTCTTTTGGTTCATAGGTAGGTACTAGGCTACTGGCCCTAGGGCCTATATAAGCCCAGCCAAAAAGGTACCCTGGCTTTTGCCACCCAAGAAAATTATTTTCCTGTGCCCCTGTCGAGCAGAGCCCCAGAGGTGATCCCTGGGGTGAATTTCCTATTTCCCATCCAATCATCAAGATTTTTCTTGAAGAGTGCTAATGAGGAGCTTTGTTTTATATAGATAGGTAGTTTGTTCCAATATGCGACAAAATTAAGCTAGAGTTTTTTTAGACGGTCTGCATAGGGCATCTGTTTGAGGCCAGTAATCCTCTTTGTGAGGTATTTCTGTGGCCTTTCCAGTTGTTGTAGATGTCTTGTGAGGTACATACCAAAAGGGGAATTGTACTCTATAATGGGCCTAATGAGTGATGAGTAGAGGGGAACAATTACTTCTTTTTTCCTGGATGAGAAACCTTTTGTGATGAGGTGTGCCACATAGAAGGATTTCCTGACTACTGTGGCGATGTGATTATCAAAGGAGAGACTACTGTCCACCTGTGTCCCAAGGTCTCTTATCACAATTTTGGTGTTAAGTAGACCACCACCTATGTGGTAGCTCATGGGTACAGTGTTTTTACCATAGGGGATGACAATGCACTTTTTGGCATTGAGCTTGAGGCCGTGGCTTTGACACCAGGCATCTGTCTCAGTGAGGCCCTTTTGTAGGATGTCCACATTGTTAGGAGTTTTGATTATGGATCCTAGTTTGCAGTCATCTGTGAACTTCATTAGCCAAAGACCTTCTGTGTTAGCCTGTACTTCAGAAAAGTAGATACCAAACAGGAGAGGACCCAGGACTGAACCATGTGGTACTCCACTTGTCACTGGTCTGAAGTCGGATTTAGAGTCTGCTACTTTAACAGTGTGGGTTCTGTCAGTGAGACAGCTGGCAACCCATCTTGTGACATAGCGATTTATACCTAATTTAGTGAGTTTATCTATAATTCCAGAGTGAGGGATGGTGTCAAAAGCCTTGGCAAGATCTACATTGGCTGTGTGAACTACCTTACCCTCATCTACAGCTTTAGTGACTGCTTCAAAGAAGTCTATCAGGTTTAGGAGACATGATCTGCCTTTTACAATCCCGAACTAGGTGGGGTCCAGAGTTTGGAGATTACCAATGTCTTTGTTTATAAGTTCCATGATGATACGTTCCATAGCCTTGCAGACCAGGCCAGGCTCATTAGGCTAATGGGGTGGTAGTTCCCAGGGTCCGTGGTGGCTCCCCCTTTGTGGCGTGGAATAACCATCACTGTGCACCATTCAATGGGCACAAAGCCTGAGGTGAGGCTATGATTGAACATGGTGCTTAGGAAGGGTGCCAGTTCATTCTGTAGTTTATGTAGAATGCAGCCTGGGATGTTGTCAGGTCCCATGGATGCTGTGCTCTTGGCTTTGGAGAGTGTGTTTTTTACCTGTGCAGCCATGATTACAGGAACTTTGCATTCTTCCAGTATAGAGATGGGCCCTTTAGGGGGTGTGAGTGGGATAAAGTTAGCACTGAACCTATCTACCAGGATGTTGGCAATATCAGTTGGTTCTGTATATTTAGTGCCATTGTGCTGTAACTCAGAGCAGATCTGTGTGTTGCCATTGAGATTCTTGACATAGCTATAGAATGCTTTGTGGTTGTCTTTAGAATCAGTGGCAATTATTTTGTTTTTGTAACTAGCTTTGGAGGATTTTATGAGGGATCTCAGCTTCTTACTGAGGTTGACCAGGGAGTTCCTCCAATCATGGGATTGTTCTCTTTTTTGCAACAGTTTCTTTATTCTGTTGTAGAGTTTGTTTATGGCAGGGGACCACCAGATTGGCTTCCTTTTTTTGGAGGATAGCATCTTGGTTCTGTTAGGGATAGCACAATCCATGCTAGTATGCATGTAAGTGCTTATAAAGTGCATTAGTGTAGGATTCAGCAGTCGTACCTCTATTGTCCGTCTGCATGGGTGTTGTGAAGCATGCCACTTCTGTCTTAAGAAGCGTGAAGTTGGCTTTGGAGAAATTTTTTACGGTGGTTTCCCTAATGGGGGTTGGGGCAGGATGTGGATGTCTAGGGTGATTAGCTTGTGGTCGGATCTGACCAATGAGGAATTGACCTCTGGTGTGGAACACCGGTCACCCATGTTGGTAATGGCCAGGTCTAGGATATTGTTGCCCCTGGTGGGGGTGTGGATAAGTTGATCCAAGGCGTTGGAATTTATGAATTCCGGAAAACATTAAGCAAAAGAGTTGGTACATGAGTAGTTTTCCCAGTTAATGGTGGGGTAGTTGAAATCGCCCATTATTAGGGTGTTGAGTTGTACCCTAATATTTTCCAGTGTATCAAGAAATGAGGAATGGGAATACTGGAGCATGGTGGGAGATCTGTAGCAAGTTATAATTTGGATTGCGGTCTTGCCCAGAGTTAGTTGCACTTGGATAATCTTGGATGCATTATGCTGAGCAACTAGCCTGGAGGTGTGGATATCCTTAATGAATATGGACACGCCTCCGCCTTTAGTGTTTCAGTCCAGGTTAGGTGGCTGAAGGGTGTGGTGAGAATTATAGCCTGGAAATGCAGGGGTGCTCTCTGGAGCCTTGAACCAGGTCTCTGACACTGCACAGATGTCAATGTTCTCCATTTTAAGGAGTGATAAAGGTCTTTTTAAGGCCTTTCAGTTGCTTCAAGCTGCATCTCCAGCTTCTTCTCATTTAAAAAGAAAGATATTTCCTTCTCCTTTTGATTCAGACTCTGATTCTGATATTGAAGAGGTTGAATAAGATTATACTAATCAAATGTCTTTACCATACCTCTCAACTGTACCGAATTCCTTGGTATTTACTGGTTTTGAGGGGCAAATAATGGGGTGCCACAAATTCCAAAGTGGTCCCTTTAATTCCCATTTTTTTTCAATTTTTTTTTAAGCTGTTGCTGACGTCATCACATACAGGACGTGTGATGATGTCAGCTTCATGAGGGAGACTGCCATCCTGTTGGAATAGGGTTTGGACTATGTTTAAGTCTGTTTACTTTTTTTTTTTTAATTTTTTTTTTTTTATGTACGTTCGTAGTGACGTGAAGTCAGACTCGAACTACGTTGAACGTTCAAAATCTGGGCTATTGTACTTGATTGAGATTAGTATGTTATTGACTGCATTTCAGTGCTGGTAATGTAGTAGCTTTTTCTCATTGGTTATTTGATACTGTTTATTGTTATAAACATTTGAAGAGAAAAGTCCTTGTATTTTATATTGCACATGAGATTGCAACATAGTTGTACTATATGTTTACACAGGACCTATTTTCACCTGGCCAAGACTTTGTAAAATGGCCACGTTTTGCGTCATTTTGTGGGACCTTTGCAAAGTCTGTGGGTTTCGGGCAAATCGCTGAGGATTACAGTTAGTAAAAAGTGATAGACATGAGTTTCAGAGTTCATATCCTTCAGGAAATGCATACTAATCCAAAGGCAGTTATTATAGCAGCTTTCTAAGGTTATATGAGTTAAATAATAATGTGCCCCTATTTTTGTCCCGTATTCTTTAGGGTTTTGCCCCTGATTCTTTCCTTGAGGTTGAGAGGTATGAGGTATCTCATAGAGTTTTCTATAGTATCTCTAATTTAACGTGCAGTTTATGTTTTGCTGTCATCTGTGTATGCAGGATGTTTACTAATAAACGTTTAAGCATAAGTATGTTGTAAATTGCGTAAGTGGTCTTCAAACTGTATACTGGGTGGCATGCAAAACAACATTGCTCTACAAAGTTATAATTTTTTTAAGTTCAGAATCTCTATCCAGTAATGGCCTCCTGTTCTTAGTGTCACATGTTACTACTGGGCTGTTGAACAGCTACATAATTCATAGTGTACCTGCCACGAATTCCTTTACTTATTCCTCTTTCCACGAGGGAGGACAACTCCAGGGATGAATTTACAGTTACCTAGCCAATCAAATAGGTTACATTTGAAGAGAATTGGGAAGCTACTTTGGCTTTATGTAAAAAGAAATTATATCTTCCATAGGTGAGGAATTATTTGAGAGAGAGATTTTTCTAACCCACAGAAGTCACCCTTTTGTCTTCAAAATGTGGAGCAATGCCTGTCATAATATGGAAAAATAGGCAAAATGTGGGACACTTAATAATTTGCAAACAGCTACTACACCTAGGAAGATTCTAGCATAGAGGAGTAGTGAAGGCTGATAATTTCATTAGGTATTTTTATTTACATTTGTCTACTGGGTAGGTAAGCTGTTCTGTTGACCTTTCAGTTAAAGTAAAGCAGAGTAAGAGAACGTGCACAGGTACAAAAGAATAACGGAGTATGGCCAAAGTAACAATATATGTCACTTAAAGAATGCAGTATACTTACAGGAGCAGATGACAATTTGTTTATAAGTTACAACTTTTAAGTATTTAGCTCATGTTGTAGATTAAGGAGCACATAGCTTTTCCAAGCAGTAAGACTGTATGAGGTAGTTATTTAATTAGCCAGTATCCCAAAAGCAAATACCACTGGCTTCATTTTAGAGGTGTTCTTTAATGCTGTTTTGAAATCTTTTAATGTTTGCTGTTTTTTTTTTTAATTCATTAGGATGACAGTTCAATGTGGCAGGACCAGTCTGGAGAAGTCTCTGTCTCCAATAGCAATTTTGAATCAAGGTCTGGCTGGGATGTTTTCTTCCTGAGCATAGACCAAACACGTGTCTGGTCTGTGCTGGTCTAACTCCTCATGCACTACCCACTCAAAAGACCTGAATCTAATATGCAACATCAACAAAACCTGCTAGAGAGCCAAGTTTGTCTCCCAGAGGCTGCCCCATGTCTGGAATAGACTTCCCATACACGTCAAACAGAGCACCTCGCTGACCTTCTTCAAGCGCAACCTTGATGAGTGGATGGGAAACCACAAATATGTCCCAGGGGTTCCACCTGTGTCTCTCATTGACAGGGGTGACAGGTGCTGACAGAGGTTTCTTTTGGGGAATAAACTCTTGGTTTGGCTTGGAAGGGCCCCAGGGCCATTAGCCTAGTAACCTCCTACGATCCTATGAAACACAAAACAAAGGGGCTTCCAGTCCCACCCACCCCAGGGGAGGCCCATGGAAAACTGAAATTAGAATACAGAGACTTGATATGGTGGCTGCCGCATAATGAAGGCCAATTTCTTTGGTTAAATGACACCATACGTACACTAGTTGATACTTACTCTGCATTTGTAGACTTATTTTGTAGGAGAAAATATGGACCAGTTTGGCTCTTGACTTTGGTTCCTCTGGTGACTGTAGTGTCTTTGGATTCCTTCCATGCCCACATTTTTGCCAGGTGCTCTGGTTTTCTAAATATTTGCTGCAGGTGTTTGGTGAGCCTTCAGATTGTCTGTAGGTGTTTGGCAGTGAGTATGAACTTGCTTCTGTGTTGGGTTAGCATGCTGTTCAGGATTTGCTCATGGCCTTGTGCCTGTTGAGTGCTGGGAGAGGCCCCAGGTTACCTTTGATATTAATATAAACAAGTTCAAATGTTAATATAAACAAAACAGTTTTGTTCTGTTTATATTTTGTGTTATTTAATATTAGTGTAGAAGCAGTTTATTTTTATAAAAGAAAATTCTATTTTAGTTTTGCACAAGTTCAAAGTTTGATACATGTTCAAATATTAATATAAATAAAACACTATTATTCTGTTTATTTTGTCTGTTCTTCAGTTTGCATTTAAAGTTGGTATCCCACAATCTCATTGGTATGGGTGGGGTTACATAATTATGCATGCAAATTTTATGTTAAACAGTGTACAGATTTTTGGTCAATTGTACCTATTTTTCATGGGCAATTGTCCAGATTTTTCATGATTTCAGGTTGAGAGGTATGGTCTTCACCTAAATACTGGGAATCAGAATCTGAAGAAAACACTTCTCTGTTCTCCTGAGGAAGAATCTTTGGTAATCATCCCATATAGCAACAGTGATCTAGTGATGACCATAGTACAGTTGTGTAAGTAAATGTACAATAGCAGTAGGTGATGTTCAAACAGATCACTGTTGCAGTACTAACAGCATCTTTCCTTCCCATTTTTCTTGAGCTTCCTTTGTGGCTTTACTGTTAATTCTTATTCTTTTCCTTATCTGACTGCCAGGGTAGGGTTCACTTTAGCACTGCCTTTCCTCTTTCTCCTAGCACATAACCAAGTATATGTGGACTGTAGCATTCCTTTTCTGAGACACATGAAAGCTCTTAATTTTAGCGCCCATATTTCTGTTTTTATAACAGCATGACCCCCCTCCCCTGTGCCTCCTTGAAGGATCAGAGAGGTAAAAGGGACCCAAAAGCTTTAGATACTGGCTGGACAACAGATCCTTGGCAGAATACATCTCATATAGCTTAGGCTACTGCAACAGTGATCTGTTCAAAAATCTACTCTTATGGTTAGTTTACTTACACAATTGTACTGTGTTACTGCTACAGTGATAATGCTTGGCTTTATACTTAACATTGTAAACAAGAAGCCACCACGCTTTTGCTGTCAGACTTACATTGCTCAGACTTTTATTACTCAGTAAAGAAGGCACTCAGTTTGTACTCCTACACTTGATTACATTTAGGCCTGTATAACAGAGCAAGAGAGTAGCTACTGATTTGCTGCTGTCATGGTGTTTATATCTCAGTTCAAGACAGTAGGCACCAAGTGTTTTCTGTTACTGATGATGACCGTCACTACATGTATTATAATAAAACCGCAGGTACTGAGACTGTAAAGTTGCACTGTTCATTCATTCATTCAGTCATTCATTATCCAATATCTACTTTATCCATTTCTAGATTGGATACCAGTCTGTCTCAATACACATTCATTCCCATGTGTATGTGCATCTCTAGGTAACTTGGACATTCACAATCCAATTATGGCATGTCTTTGGGATGTGAAGGGAAGCAGGAACTTCTGACAAAACCATACATGGACACACTGAAGACATACAAATTGCATACAGAAGGACTTTCTATGCAAACTGAATAGAATTGTACGACTAAAAGCTGTGAGACAACATAATTGCTTTTATGCCACTGTACTGCCCCTTTACAAGGGTTATGTTCAACTTTACACAACCTTTTAAGTTGAAAACAATGATACTTTCACAGTAAATGATAACATTATATATTACAAAACAAAACAGGTGGTACATTTTATTGCTTCACTGATCATACTCATCTGTCTATATCATAATAAGAAAGCAGGCACCTATTATTTACCATTATACCTATGATAGTGCCCCCCCCCAAACACACACCTTAAAATTAAGAAGTGAAGGTGCCCTCAGCCTTAGATGGGTTTACTCAATTTAATCTGCTGTATGCCAGACATCCTTGGGGCTTTTTGAATAAAAAAACAAAGAAAACCCTGAAAGAGGAAAATAACCCCTTTAAAATGTGATGAGTATTTTACATCCCTATAAGAGAGGTTTAGAACAATGCCCACAGCGAAAGACCTATGGAACGGACATATAACATGTAACAAATAACATATAATAGAAACTAGAGACCTGAAAAGCAGAATATAAAGTACTTGTGTTAGTGACCATGGCTCAGAACCTGTTCCTTGCAAAGTGGCAAGGAGATTTTGGAGTTAAAGAACAGATAAGTGAAGTTAATGGTACAGTAAACCTGGAAAAGGAAAACCAGAACAGATAAATCATAAATGTTCTAAAACCTTGGAAAGAGACTTTAATATCTGTACTGAGTATGTTTGCAGAAGAAGCTAAGACCCCCACCCTCATAACGTCTGGAAGTCAAAAATGGGTGGACTATCAGTAACCCAGAAGTGAGAGGTTAAGGAGTTGTTATCACCTTTTCTTCCCAGATATACTGATCTTCATAAAGTTAGACTGTTAAAGGGTACAAAATCATTACACAGCTGAACTAAGCCCATTCAAAGACCCCCTTTGAGAAGCAATATTTCATCTGCTATTTCAAGACTTTCTATTCTAAAATCTAAGATAGTGCTCACCATTCTGAGCCTGTGCTATTATTTTAAAAGGCTTGACTATGATTTCGATATGGGTTTACCATATGGCGTTCGAAGTTGTAAAACTTCAATAATGTAATATAGACCCTGATTTTTAATCTTCAGAGGATGGGATACGTCTCCTGAAGCAAAGCGTGCTTTTAACTAATAAGGCCAGGATCATTATGTATGTTGCTTAGGCTAACTTTGTGAATGTTAATACGTGTTTGGTTCTCACCATTTTATCTCCAGGTCCATTGTCTAAGATAAGGGAGAAACTGTTCTTAATATAGCTGGAAGGGCAGAAATTGTCCATACAGAGGTGTCTAGTACTGAACTGCTTGATGTTAGCTGTAGCTGGACTATGTTGAGAATGGTGAGGTCAGGTCATCAATGCAATTTCATCTGGTTGACTTAACTTTTGAAATTTGGATTCTGCATCAACTGGGATAGTTACATCTTGTCTTGATTCACTAAGGTCTTTATACTTCAAAGTGCTCAGTCTTGCTTTGGAGAGTAAGGCCTTTTTCATCTGTATTAAAAGAAGTCTTATACAACTCTCAGCCCTGGAAATTTGGAACTCTGATGACAACCCAGGCATCTGGAATTTGATTAGTGGCCATGGCACTGGAGGAGCTAGGAGAAGAGGAAAGAGGAGTGAAAAAGTCAAGCCTGCTCACCTCTTTAAATGAGGGAGGTGGTGGGGTGCTTGCTTCAGGAGCACATATGCAGAAATAATCATCTCAGGTGGAGACTGAAGAGGTGTGATTGTGGTGCCTTATGTCACGGGTAGGAATGCTTATTTGCTTGCTGAAAATGTTGTCATGGAAATGGGGTGTCAGCCCATTGCATGGCCTTCTGTAACTAGCCTTACCACACATGTGCACCCATGATAGCTGCCTGAATGGTATCCTTTCTTGGCTGAACTTCACCTCAGTGAAATGGAATAAATAGGCCAATTGGGTGAGAGAGGGATGGATGATCCACAGACAGCATGGGTAAAAAAAGAGAAAAAGAAAGAGGCATTAATCACCCCATTGTCAAAATATCCCTGGATCTGAACCCCCTTAAGACGTATCACCCTGTGTCTAATTCTTTTTTATATATAAGATTATTGACTTGTACTGAGATATATTCCTAATTAATATCTTATGACCTGTTTGACCCACACCATTTAGACTCTGGATCTAGAAACTCCATTGTTTAGTTACACTGTCATGGCCTGAAATCAAAGGTTATGCCCCATCTTGGTACTCCTTGATCTCTCGGGAGCATTTAATACCTTTGATTATTGCTTTGTGATCAGTGTCTTAGAGACTTTGTGGTTTTACTGCTGCCATGTTTGACTGAATTGCTTCTTACCTTTCCAGCTCCTCATAGAGGTAGTTTCTTGGGTTAACTTTTACATCAGCCTCCTTTTGAGTATGGAGTGCCACAAGGCTGAATCTTAGTCCATTGCTTTCCATGGCACATATGCTGCCACCATATGAGGCCATTTGGGGAGAAGTTTATATTCTTAATCTTACACACTGATAACACTCAGTTTTACCTCTTCTTCAATGAAGAATATGTGTTGAAATTTATTTGAAGACTATTTGATGTCTATTCTCCTAGCTTAGGCACAACTTGGTAGAGATTTGGGCATTGCTAATGCATGCACTATAATTTTTTTAACTCCTAATATCCTCTCCTTACAGTAAAATGTGTGGGAAGCTGATTCAAATTTATGGCTGATGTGCCTGATCTGAGCATGATTCTTGTTGACAGGCTAACATTGAAGGATCAAGTACGCATAAATAGCATTTCCTGGATCTAAAATGTATTTCTTCTTTGGAGCTGGCTATAGTAATCCATGCACTGCTGTTTTCTAGGTTGGACCACTGCAATTCCCATAAACTTTGACTGTCAGATGGGGATCTGCCATCACTTCAAATGGCAGATGATTCTGCAGTGAGATTACTCAATATGAATTCCCAGTCTCGTCATATTACACCCTTGATGCAGGATCAGGTTTCTGACTAGGAATTTGTACTATGGTTGTATTACTCCCTTACTGCAAGATCGGATTACTGACTAAGACTTCATATTCTCGTGTTATACTCATGCTGCAGGACGAGATTATTGTGTTTGAATTTGCACTTTGTTTGTATTGTATCCTTGCTGCAGGATGGAATTACTGACTAAGAATTCCGCACCCTTGCTGCAGGATCAGTTTGCTGACAATGTTTATTTGCATTTTGGTCATATTACAACCTTGCTGCAGGATCACATTACTGATTAGCAATTTACATTCTTGCTGTATTGCACAATTGTCACAGCATCAGATTACTGGCCAGAAATTCACACTCTGGTCATATTACAGCCTTGCTACAGGATCAGATTACTGACTAGGAATTCACATGTGGCCATATTATAGCCTAGCTTCAGGATCAGATTACTGACTAGGAATTCACATGTGGCCATATTACAGCCTTGCTGCAGGATCAGATTACTGACTAGGAATTCACATTTGGCCATATTACAGCCTAGCTTCAGGATCAGATTACTGACTAGGAATTCACATTTGGCCATATTATAGCCTTGCTGCAGGATCAGATTGCTGGCAATGTTTATTTGCATTTTGGTCATATTGCTCCCTTGCTGTGGGATCTATACTGGCTGCTGATCACTGTTTTACCTAAAAGATCTTTTGGTTCCCTGTGTCCCTAGAAGGCCACTTATCTCATCAGGTAAGAGGTTGATGGCTGTTTTGAAGGCCAATTTAAACATATTGGGCAGTGCATCCTTTGTTCTCTGCCAAAGCCCACTGGAATCAGTTACCTTCCCTGATTCCAGCATGAAACACTGAGTCTTCCTTCAGGGGGTGCCAGAAATTTTATATTTTTTAAAGAATCTTTTTGAGACCTGTGTAGGGAGCTGTTTATACTATTAGAATATTTTAGATGTATTTTCTATATCCTTTTTGCACTGACTGTGTGACTATTTTTACTGACGCACACACACACACACACACACACACGCGCGCGTGTGTGTGTATCATGGGGAAATAATCAGCAACTCAGTTAATGAGCTCTGTATATTATACATACTTACAAATATTTCAAGCACATGCATTAATTCTGTTACAACTTGTCAATATACCAAAATAGTTGTTCCCATAGTAAGTGTCCAGGTTGTTTAAAAAAAAAAACATCTGAACTAGTACTTGCTTTAATGTAATTTGGTAGTCTGTTTCATGCATCAACTGCTCTCTCAGAGAACCAATTAGTGTACTTCTCATTCCTATAGAATCTTCTACATAGGTTGTCTGTTGATCTCTGCTACTTTTTAATAACCCTAAACATTCCCAGAGGTAGTTGGCAGCCTCTAACTGTCAAGCCACCCTCTTGTTGATATGTTGACTCATTTTTTTCCTTCATATCCAGGGTCTCAGTGTATGGGGGGTGTCCTGGATTTTACACTCAACTGAGAAGTGAGGTATGATCTGGGAGTAGTGCCATCATCCTAGATGGACATTTTTTCCCCTAGTCTTAAGCACCTCTCTTAAATCCTAACATCAGTGTTAGACTAGGCAAGCAATGTTAAGTAGCCTGAGTGTGTGCCCTGCCCCAGGTACATCAAGTAGCCTTCCCTACTGTTGTCCTCCTGCCCAACCCAGCTTGGAATCTTTTCAGTGATATCTATCCTCCCCTAGAGAGACACTTAACAATGTCCCAGGACAGGCATGCTCATCCCTCTCGCCAACCCCTTCAGGCATGTGAACTGCTTAAACTCGGGTCACCTTGGCCGCACTTGGGACTTTTGTGACTTAAACAGCACACGCTGGGGAGACAGATGTGTGTCCCAGAGACTGCCCCTCCTAGGGAACAGCATTCTCATCCACATGAAGTTAAGTTAATCTATTACAAAGTGTAAGCACAACCTAGACAAGTGGATAGGGAATAGGAAATTTACACCAAGCCTGGCATCCATGCCCCTTATGGACAGAAGTAGCTTATAAATGCTTGGTGCTCAATGTCCTATTTGGATACATCATTATTCTTTTGGGAAAACTTGACTATTATTGTAAAGGACCCCCCCCCCCCTGGTAGTAACACTCTATGAATCTATAAATCTATGAATGTTTTGGTCCCTTGCTCCTAAAATGTGTGGTTGGTTGCCAGTCATTGGGGATTGAAGTCACTAAATAATGTCATACATTTGGGTTTCAGACTTTATTTTCTTCTGAAAATTCATGCTAACACAAATCTTGTTATTTAAGCAAATTTGTAATTTCATAAGAGCAATATTTAAAACCTGTTTCTATTTTTGAGCCTTTATTCCCCCTTTATTTAGGCTTTATCCAAATTTCTTGAGGTAAGAGGTGGAGAGGTATGCAAACCTCATTACTGCTGCTGCCAGTGGTAGATTAGTCTCTCACACACACACACACACACACACACACACACACACACACACACACACACACACACACACACACATTTCAGAAAATGCATGGTGACACAAATTCTATTATTCAACCAACTTTGGTGTTCCATGACAGAAATATTTAAAATATGTTCCTATTTTGAGCCTTTGTGCCCTCTTTACTTTTGGCTTTGTGCAGATCTCTTTAGCAAAGTGGTCAAGAGGTATGCAAACCTCCTAACTGCTGCTCCTACTGCTCTATCGCTCACCCTCTTCCCACTCCATCTCTCCACACATACATACACTTCCACTTTCATGCAAGCATGCATACACTCATACATACAGACAGAAACATAAACACACACACACATTATTTTCTGTTTCATTTGTTTTTGCACTCACTAGACATGGAAAGCACTGCTAAGCGAGTGTAAAATAACTCAATTGATCTCAGTCACGCATGCACACATATACACACACACACACACACACACACACACACACACACACACACACACACACACACACTCATTCTTTATTTTTAAATTTTCTTTTATTTTATTTTACACTCTCTAAGCAGCAAAAGCACTGCTTAGCAAGCATAAAATAATGGCGGTTGTTATGTTATTTTTAGTCTGAGCTCCACTGCAGCTTAATATGCTGCCATGAAGCAGCATACTTGTTTTTTCATGGGCATTACCTGCAGGTTAACACCCTGTTGGAGAATGTTCATTCTGTAGTCAGAGTGCCGATCTACAGGCTTCCCATTCTCTAGTGTAATTTACACCTTATTATCACCTACTTAATGGCTGACCTAGGTGTGAAAAAATGGACCTTTTGTTAAAATCCCATTTACATCCAAATGTCAGTGCAGTCTCAAATCCTTGCGTTAGAATATTTTTTAATAAACGGTGGGACTTCTTCAGGCTCTTAGTCACAGCTGGATCATGGTTAAATGGGGCCCTAGCCAGAAAAATAGATTGGGGCCCGCCCTCTAGAGCAACCCCCTACCCATCATGCCCCCTATAGCAGCCCCCTGCCCAGCCATTCCAGTGTTCTGTTACTTGGCTATTTTTCCCAGTTACCATAAACACAGTTCAAATCTATCGCTGTTCATACTGTTTTCTTATTTACTTCTATAGTGATTACAGATATTGAAACAGAATAACACAAACACTGATAGCCATTTGCTAAGCAATACAGTCTCACAATGAGCACAGACTTAGCATGAACAGTAAATGTCTCTGCCATTGAAGCTCACATTCAGCATTAATACATTCAAAGAAAATGCATCTGGTGAAGATGGTAAGCTGACAGCAGCATAAGATGTTTGCTCTGCTTCTCTCAAACAATTTTGACAGGATATATCTATCAATTTCCTCAAACAATATTCATAAAGGGTGAAATATCATAAAGAAAACTATCTGGGACTTTTTGATGCAAAATATATATCTATTTAAATATTTTCCTATCAAAATGTAAATCATAACAACTACTAAGAAAAAAATTTGCCATTCTAAAGCAGCATCTTAAGAAACTTCTGTGAAGAAAAAACTTCAGTTTATCATTAATAATATATAGGAATTATCTTTGAAAATGGACAAACTTGATTCTAAAATAGATGCAATTAAAGAAGACTATAAAAAAAACAGATTGATCTAATTAATGAAGTTGTCAAACACAAAAACTTCAAATATCTGGCATGGAAGAATCATTTAATGACACTGATGGTAGACTAAAAGAAGGAGAGAGTAATACAGAACAAAACAATTCCTGGAAAAACTGGATGACCTAGAAAATAAAGAAAGGAGAAACAACATCAATATTTAGGCATTCCCAAGAAGCAAGAATGAGTCAACATGGTTAATATTTTAACATCTTGGTTACCCAAAATCTTAGACCTTCTTGAAGCCCTGTCTTTTTGGCATAGAGAGGGCTCACAGATCCTTATCTACAATAATTTCAAAATACAAGACTTCCAGTCCAAGATCTATGGTAGTTAGATATATCTCCAATCAAGATTAAGACTTAATTTTAAAAAGTGCTTGGACTGTTTTGCCTATAAAAATAGGGGATGTTGTTATTAGATTTGACAATGACTACTATTCTTTGGTACTTTCAAAAAGAAAAGCATGTATTCCTCTTTTAAAAAGCCTTAAAAAATCTAGAATAAAAACTCATCTGATCTACCCAGCAAAATTAAGGTTGTTTTTACCAGACAGACAGAAAACATTTGAATCCTTGGAAGACACAGTTTCTTTTGTCCAAACAAATAATCTGCTTAACACCACATAAGAAATGGAGTGGTGTTTATCTTTAAAAAGACAAGCTACAAGAAGTGATTGGATGGTAAAGGAGAATAAAAAGCTTAGAGACAAATACATTTTTTTTAATTTGTTGTTTATGTTTACTCTTTACCATCAACTTTAACTTTGAAACATCTTCAGAAAGGTAATACATTGTTTTAATAGTAATTTCTTATTAATATTAATAATTTTAAAAAATCTTAATTATGTCTGTATGATACAATCAGTATGACAAGTGTATTCGTGATGTATTGTTTACGTTTAGTTTATAATAGATCTAGATAAAGCTGGTTACAGAAGAAGTGACTTATCTTATAGTTAATTAAACATACACAAAATTATTTTGAAAATAAAATGAAATTACAGGCATTTATGGTTAATAAGGGGTTTATAAAATGTAAATAGATTGAGTTACATATATGGGATATCCCACTGAACAGTATGGATGCCATAGACTTTTAGTTTTTATTTATTTTGTTCATTTAAAATGATGGCCGTTACAGGCATCTGTTAAAATGAATGCTTCAAAGGTTGAGCTCAAGCATTTCAAAATTCAGTTTTAAAACACTTCCCTCTTAAACCTTGAGCTTTCTTGATTGAATGTAATAAGAAACAGCTGCAATTTCAACTGTATATTTAAAGTCAAAGGTCATGATTGCTGTTGAAACTACAAATATCTAAATGTTTGTAAAGTTGGCACTGAATCTGTTGGCCAGTAATGATAGGAAATTCACCCCAGGATCAAGTCAGTCGCCCTGCTAGACAGGGATTCAGGGAAGTAAATATTGTGGGAAGAAATATCCAGGGAATTGTTATGGCTAGGCTTGTATAGGCCCTAGGGCCGATTGCCTAGTACCAGCCTATTAACCTATGAATATCTGTTGGCTTGGTATAAGAGGTACCATTGTGCAGTAGCTCAGAGCAAATCTGGGTATTGCCGTGGAGATTCTTTACATAACTATAGAAGGCCTTGTGGTTGTCTTTACTATCTGCTGCAATTTTGTTTTCATAGCTAGCTTTAGAGGCTGAAGGAGCTTGAAGAAAGTCAGTTATTAGATAAAACCAGGAAATGAAATCTTTAATCATTTTAAAAGTGTAACCTGTAGGCGTATTTATATTTAACCATATTGGTTCACTAACAAGAATGAAACTTATGTACAGTAATATAATTGCCCCAAGATTGTTCATCCTTGACCCTGCTTAAGCAATCCACATTGTTCCCAGCTTAGGGTAGAGCCCAATATAGCTGAAGCAAGCAGCAAGTGAGTATTTAAACTTTACGGATACTCTGGTAACCAAAATTCAACAAAGCTTGCTATAAAATTAAATGAAATTATACAAGTGGTAGGGTGGTACTATGTTTGATCATAGCCTTGTAATGCAAACCTCAGAACATCATAACTGGTCATCCCCTGTCAGAGAGGATTTATGAAGGATTGTCACCCATCATAAGGTGGGAAGGAAATATATAGGGGTTTAAGAATGTCAGTACTTAGTATAAGCTAAAACTGTATATGTCTCAGGAATTTACTAACTTTATCCCCTGCATTATAACAAAACAGTGAAGTTTATGATGAAAAAGCCTGAATATGTAGACAAAATATGTTTTAGCATATTAGCAAAAAACAACTGTTTTCAGAGATTACAAAACAGTAATGACACATACTCATATTTCTCCTCCATTCAATGAATGAGTGCTTAAATTTATCTGAATCTTGCTTTATAGAACACTCAGAACTATATATAAATCATTAGATTGATAGAAACTACTAAAGGTAATTACTTCCCATATTAGGATTCATAGCCCTTTGCAAAAAAAAATTTAGTTTAGTTTCCCATAACAAATGTTATTGTCATTGTTTATCCCTCTTGGAAGGAAGTAAAGATCTGAAATTGACAGACGCCAGTATAGCTGTAAATCAATGGAGCCCTTGGCCTCCATTGTCATGTAGTAACTCAAGTTAGCTGGCATGACTATTATGCTGTGTAGTATGAGCTAAAAAAAAATGTGAAGATGTGAAGAATCTTCAACGTGTAGTTCACTAATATATGCTCTATTAGTTGTTATAAAAAAATGATCTTCATTTATTTATTTATTTTATTTATTTATTTAACATTTGTTTACTGGGAAAGTCCAACTTGGAATGAATGTCTTTGTAATGTGGGAGGAAACCGGAGTACCTAGAGAACATCCACACGAATGCAGGGAGGACACACAGACTCTGCACAGATGGCACTTCAGCTGAGAATCGAACCGAAGAACCTCTTGCTGTGAGGTGACAATGCTACCGGTGCACCACTGTGCCATTCAAAACTATTAGTCTTATTAATCCCACTGTTTTCATTGCTTATTACATTTGAAAGCACAGAAGTTCTAATCGAGCTGGCTTTGTACATCTACAAACTTGAGCTATATTGTCAACTTCTTTCTTTGTTTTTTTTCCTACAGCAATGCACTTCAGTCCTTACACATTCAGATTTGATTTATTTCTTTTCACCTGCCCCTTGCCTCTTTTTCTGCATTCTCTTTTGGAAAAATTACGCCTTTTTCTACAGACTGAAGGCTTTGTGGTAGGAATATATTATTATTCCCTGTAATCTGCATGTTGTATAACAAAGCAGTGTCCTTTTTAATATATATTCTTTTTGCTTATAGATGTTAATTGGTTTCTTTTACTTTCTTGTTATTTGTTGTGAACTTTGTACTTTTTTTATTTTCTTCTATATGCTCTGAATCCTCAGAGTGCTGGATACCTGTATCCAGAATTCCCAAATTGTCAGTAGTATTATCTTGCTCAGTAGAGGTTGAGTGATCTTTACTGACAATAGATGCTTTGTTTCCTAAATGTGCTCTATTTGCTCTTTGTCTAACATTATTTATCTCATTAGTCCAGTCATTAATATAAGTAACAACAGTTGTCCAAGCTGTGCCAGTTGCACAAGTACAGTTGTCATCAGTAAGTCTAGATTTACTATTAATAATGGTGAGCAAATCATCCACCTATTGACATGAGGAACAATCCCCAGTTTCATCAGGTGCTACCTTTAAATATACATAGTATTTAGTACACTGTACAAGATACTTTGTGCTTTAGCAAATTATTAATGCCATACTCATTTAAAGAATCCATTTTCACTCGCAAATGTATAAAGAATTCTAAAAGAAAAGGATAATCAAAATCATTTGCCACAGAATTCAAAGAGATTTTAAATCAACTTCTGTGAGAAAAATCACACAAACTATACACAACTAAATATTAAATTAAGTAGAATAAAGTTGCTGCTCTGACAGTACCAGTTATTAAACTTGCACAAATCTGGAATTCCTCGCTCACTGTCACACCTCTTTTTAACAGTAAAGAACAATAAATTACAAACCAGCACAGAATTGTTTCAAATAAGCTCTTGATGTTATGGTAAAGAAACCGAAATTAGATTTTTACTGTTATAGTACCATCCTTTTAATCACAGGTCTTGTTATCATTGACTTGTTTATCACAAACCACTTGTTGACTGAATACTGTCATTGACTACATTCCGTGTTTGAGTGAACAGTCATTGAGAGGCTCTCATCAGCTGAAAATTAAAATTTATAGCGATTTATAATTCTAGATAAAGTTAGCAAATGTGGTGCTGAGCAAATAAATGTATATATGTGAGAGGAGCTACTATGTATGTATGTATGAGAGGAAGTTGAAGTTTGCAAGTGCTGTCACTTTTACAATTTCTTCAAACCTTTTAGGTTTCTAATACCATGACAGGAATGGACCCTATTCCTAAGTCAAAGTATGATCAAAGTTCATGAAATTAGTATTGTTGCAATCTTTGATGTTAGCAGAAGTACTCTTCCCAGTACCCAAATGTGCCCAGTACTGACTACTTCTGCAATTCATGAGGAGTTACATGTATTGGTAACATATCCAAGTACGATTGTAAATTCTTTTTTATAAGACCCTTTGCTCCTATTGCTATTGAAACTGTCTAGGTATCCTTCTTCCACATTGCCACATTTCTGCCTGTAAATCCTGATATTTTATGACTTTGTGTCTGTCTGTACCTAAGACGCTGTAGTCACTGAGTGTACCACTTTCAATGATCAGTGTGCTACATTTGTCTTGTTTTATTGGACTACTATATCTGGTTTTCTCACATCTATTTTTTGAAGTGTTGGTAATGGGTGATCCCATGTGATATAAACTTCATCATTTTCTGTAATGCCTTGTGGCTCATGTTTCCAATGTTTTTCAATTACTTCAATATTATAAAGTTTTCATAATCCCCAATGCAACAGTGTTGCCATATTGGGTCTATATTACAAGATCAAAACTTTAGTTAATCAAAAAACTAATGATAGATCTTGTAATATCAAAACCCAAAAATTTTGAATGGCCGATTTAACCCAGGGAAAATCTTCCCTTAGCCACATGACAAAAAAAAAAACCTTTAAATCCCAAATCAAGTGGGGGGCTTTGCCCCTCATAACCCCCCATGGGGAGACTGTGCCCCCCACACACCCCTAACTAAATATACCAACTCTGAGATCGCTCCAAATTGGAGAAAAGGCCATAACCCACCCTGGGTTAAATTGGCCATTCACAATTTTTAGGTTTTGATATTACAAGATTGAACTTTAGTTATTTGATTAACTAAAGTTTCGATCTTGTAATACAGACCCCATCATATTATTATGACTTTCAGTATACAGTCCTTCTGTCATCAGTATATCACAACCAGCAACAAGATATGCAACTTTTTCCAATTCTGTTTGACAAAACCTGCATTTGTCTGTTTCTCCCACATGTTCAGTGGACTTTGTAAACCAGCTTGTATGTAGTCTACTGTCTTAGGCTGCTAATATTAACCTTTTGTCTTTTGGTTTAAATTCACCTCTCCTTAACCATTCCTGCATTCTATCCTAATCAACATGAGGTTGTTCCAAGAGTTTTTTATACATTTCTTGCCTTCTCATCTGATCCTTCACCTTATAGTCTTTCTTTTGTTTTTTGGCACATTCAGTTGCTGCCTGATTTTTATCTGCTTTTGATTTGATTTCCATTCCCACTTGACAATGATATGCTTCTGCTAAACCAAGCAGGAAAGTCATCATAGACTCATTCTCCTCATGTTTTAAAACTTTCACTTAATTTGGGACTTGTGAGGTCAGCAGATATGGATGCAGACATGCAATTGTCAAATCTATATATGTAATCAATTTCGAGAAGGGCCATAGCTCCTTCAGAATGGGGAATATATAGTCTTGGTATACACTGATTTCTATAAGTCATTTGATAAGCATGAAGCATCCTTCATGTTTTCCTGTCCAACTGATCCAACACCTTTTGGGGCCAGTCAGTTACTCCAAAACTGCAAGTTAGAACAGGGAGAGCAAACTGGTTTATAGATTGGGCTTTGTTCCTAGATGTCAGAGCTGTTTTCAGTATTCATTTTAGTGTTCTAAAATATTCCTTACTAAGTTTTCTTTGCATTTGTTCATGTTTTATTGCTGATCCTTCATCAGTTCCCAAATATTTATACACTTTCTCTTGCTCAAGTTCTTTTATATCACACTCATGTCCCCGGCTAATGTTTTCTTGGTGCTGCAGCTTTCCTGCTTTAAAGGTTGCTTTTGCACATTTATGAAGACCAATTGATATTCTTTTATCATCTGAAAAAGTTTTGACCACTGGAAGTTGTGCTTTCAGTTCCTCATCTGATGAATTATACAGTTATAAATCATCCACAAAAAGAAGACAAGAAGTCTTTACACTTTGTTGTTTTTTGGGAGCTAAATTGTAGCCATGATCTAACTAATCTGTTAAGTAGAAAGCTTAATGGGTTAAGGGCAGGACAAAAAATGTTATCCCTGGAATAATAATTTGTCATTTATCATGGCTTAATGGCAAAGTGGTTTGTCACTGTCTCATGGTCACTGTAATGTAATTGATCAGTGTAGGGTGTATCTTATACATTTTAAGCACTCTTTTATCCATGAATGTGGGATACTGTCATATGCTTTTCTGTAGTCTATCCATGCCATACTTAGATTATTCCCCTTTTTACAATTCTCCATTATGACTTTATTTAACAACAAAAAATCCCTTGTTCCATATGACTTCTTTTTTCTATCATTTTGTTCTATTGCTATGAGCCATGATTGAGTTTTCTTCTAAATGAGCATAAACTCTGTCAGCATCAATTCCGGTGTATAGTTTATGCGTAGTTGGAAGGCAAGTTATTGGTCTGTAGTTTTTAGGGTAGCTTTCAAGATCGCTCTTAAGTAGGAGTATTGTTTTTCCTGTTTTTAACCAGGTTAGTGTCTGTTTGGAGTGTGCATATAAATAGCTCTTATTCATGGCTAAATTTTTAGCCAGAAGTTAGGCATTGAACCTGGGCCAGGGGTTTTCCATTGAGGAGCTTTTCTTATCTTTGTTTCAATTTCCCTGGCTGTTCCTTCATCCCATTTCATATTCTGTAAATGTGAACTTATTATTCTTTCTTTTACTTCTTCTATCCATTCAGCATCTTTGTTATGTTCTACAAGATCTTCATAGATGTTTCTCCAAAAATATAACTATTTCTTGTTTTTTTGGTGGTGGTTCTATTCATTTTGCCTTGTTTCCCAATTCTCTGTAAAGCTGCTTATTTTGTACTTTTCCTTTATATTTATCAGCATATCTTCTAAGTTTTTTCTGCTTGTGCTGAAATTTTTAGTTTATTTGCGATAGTACAAAATAGATCCCAATCTGTCCTGACACTGGGCATTGCGTTTATCATGCTTATCTTTCTGAGTATTTTTGTTGTTCTGTTCCTTCTTCTATATTATTCTAACAGTGAGACTTATTGTCTTAATTGCTTTATAGTTTTCTCTATTCAATACATCCATGATGGCATTTAATATCTACACTTCCTTTCCCTTACTGCCCTGTGTTTTTGTGGTAAGACATTGTCTGTTATTGATTTAGCTGCATAGTAATATACCCTATAATTCTGTTATAGTGCATGAATTTCTGTGAGCAGTCCTAATTACTGTGATCATTTGTTTTATCAAACTTCTAACTTTTTGGGTTTTATTGACTTTCTGTATAATATTTCTTTTATTGACATTAATATGTCTGTCCATCTCTATTAAATCAAGCAACTCTTCTCTTAGATCATTTTCTTCTAAACTGAGGGCACATTCTTTGTTCTTCATTTCCTGTGGGCATTTTACAGAAAGTTCCATAATATCTTCCTGTGTCACATTCTCTTCAGTTTCATCCTGTGTCATCTATTCCTGTTTCATATGAGAATTCACTGGCCTATCATTGCACATTGTCTGTGTTAGAGTTGCCACAGTTTCCTGTCCCTTCCCTTGATTTCTAACTCCAACTGATCTTTTGTACTGGTTTCCTATGGAAGGCTCCAAAGTAACTTCATATGGCAACTGATCAGGTGTTTACCACTCCACTGATTTCTCCTTAATTTGGGAAACGATTGCTCTATCCTGCTGTGGTGTTATCAGAGTTAAATTTTCTACACTAAATCCTTCACTTTGTAGGTAATCCATAACCTCAGTTTCTATTTCTGTAACTTCTCCATTATTAGTCCTCTTTTCTATTTTTCCTTTTTGTTTTCTTATTGTTTGTATTGTAAAATGTTCCATATCCAGATGCCTTTGCCTATATTTCTCTTCAAATATCGTTGGTACTTCTCTTTTTGTATTGATTAGTTTTGCTTTCTCCTTTGCATAAATATTGCATCATATTAAATCTCTTTTTCTTTCCCATGTCTATATTAAGATGTCGCCTCCTCCTCTGTTTCTCCTTACCTGGGGGGATCATTGTTCCATCATGCTGTGATATGACCTGTGTTAGACTTTCTACACTAAATCCTTTACTTCACAGGTATTCCATAACTCCAGCTTCTATTTTTTTAACTTCTACTTTACTAATGTTCTACATTCCCTTTTTTCTTTGCGATCTTATTTTTTGTATTGTGAAATTTTCCTTATCTGGATGCATTTGCCTGTATTTCTCTTTGAATGTCTTTGGGCCTGCTTTTTTGTATTGAGTAATTTGGCTTTCTCCTTTGTGTAAATACCGCACCATATCAGATCTCTCTTTCTTTCCTATGTCCATAATTCTTTTTTATATCTTTCAAAAATCTCTAGATGTTATTTATATTTTCACATTTTCTCAGATGCTTCTTTTTCAAAATGGTCAAAGGTTTCTTGGTCTATATAATGTTTTTCATAAATCTGTTGTATTAATAAACACAAATTTGTATTTGAAGCTTTTGACAGTTTTTCTTGTGCATGTATTTTTCTCTCCTCTAATTTCTCTCTTAATCTTTTTGAATCTTCTGTCTGGAAATTCTGGGCTTTTTGCATAGGGCCCATCTCATTTGCTCACTCAACTAAGTTCAGTGAGATCATATTCTGATTTCAGGCACTCCTACTGTGCACAAAGAGAGCATTTGGGAAGGACAAACCCCGTAGCCTCATAATCCTGCTCTGTTCCCTCCCTCAAAAAATAAATAAATAAAATATATATGTATTTTATTCAGCTGCTCTTACTGTAACTGTCTTAGTTGCTCTTCTGAGTGCTGTTATCTGTTCAGTTGCTCTTACTCTGCACTTATTACTGTTTGTTAGTAGCCTTCTAATTTATTGCCTTCTGCAGTTGTTTTTTAGTCATTTGTTAATTTAATTGCATTTATTTGAACTATATTTGCCGTAGTGTTGCTACACAATCGGGTGTGCTGGCCTGCACTGCAGTTTGAATTGTACTTACTGCTGTTTTAGCTGCTTTTCCGTATTAAAAAAAAAATTCTAAGCTTGTTTCCTACCTTACCTGTAACTAGTCAAGTCCAGATACAGACTTGCTGTATCCAGGACTGTTGGTAAGCTTCTGAGCCCCAAAGCCTATCTGTGTTGGAGGGAAGCCTTCTAGCTTATCAGTGGGAGTGGTAAGCACTAGGTAGCCTATCTACCACGGGAAGGGTGGGTTTTGGACCTGAAATTGTAGTTCATTGGCCGTTTGGGCAGTTTTTCCATCTGTTTCTACTTTCTGGTTAAAAGCCTGTTTTGCATTTGGTTCCCACCTTTCCTATAACTAGTGTAGTCCAGGTACAGATTTGCTGTATCCAGGACTGTTGGTAAGCTTCTGAGCACCCCCCCCCCAAGCCCTTCTGTGTTGGAGAAAAGCCTTATAGCTTATCAGTGGGAGTGGTAAGCACTAGGTAACCTATCTACCACAGGAGGAGTGGTTTCTGGCCCAGAAATTATAGTTTATTGGCCTTTTGGGAAGCTTTTCCATCTCTTTCAACCTTCTGATTTAAAAGCCTGTGTTTGCGCTTGTTTCCTGCCTTTCCTGTTACTAGTCTAGTCCAGGTACAGATTTGCTGTATCCAGGACTCTTTGTAAGCTTCTGAGCCCCCCCAAGCCTTTCCGTGTTGGAGGGAAGTCTTCTAGCTTATCAGTGGGAGTGGTAAGCATCAGGTAGCCTATCTACCACAAGAGGAGTGGTCCCTGGCCCAGAAATTGTAGCTATTGGGTGTTTGAGCAGTTTTTTTTCCATCTCTTCCAACTTTCTGGTTTGAAAGCCGCACTTGCGCCTGTTTCCCGCCTTTCCTATAACTAGCCTAGTCCGGTTACAGAGTTGCTGTACCCAGGATTGTTAGTAAGCTGCTGAGCCCCCCAAGCCTTTCTGTGTTGGAGGGAATCCTTCTAGCTTATCAGTGGGAGTGATAAGCACTAGGTAGTCTATCCTCCACAGGAAGAGTGAGTTTTGGCCCAGAAATTGTAGTTTATTTGGCCATTTGGGCAGTTTTCCATCTCTTTCAACTTGTACTTGTTCCCTGTGTTTCCTGTAACTAGTCTAGTCCAGGTAAAGATTTGCTGTATCCAGGACTCTTTGTAAGCTTCTGAGTCCCCCAAGCCTTTTTGTGTTGGAGGGAAGCCTTCTAGCTTATCAGTGGGAATGGTAAGCATTAGATAGCCTATCTACCACAAAAGGCATGGTTCCTGGCCCAGAAATTGTAGCTATTGGCCATTTGGCCATTTTTTCCATCTCTTTCAATGTTCTGGTTTAAAAGCCGCACTTGCGCTTGTTTCCCACCTTTCCTGTAACTAGCCTAGTCCAGATACAGAGTTGCTGTATCCAGGACTGTTGGTAAGCTTCTGAGCCCCGCAAGCCTTTCTGTGTTGGAGGAAAGCCTTCTAGCTTATCAGTGGGAGTGGTAAGCACTGGGTAGCCTGTCTACCATGAGAGGAGAGGTTCTTGGGCAGAAATTGTAGTTTATTGACCATTTGGACAGTTTGCCTGTCTCTTTCAACTTTCTGGTTTAAAAGACGACATCTGCGCTTGTTTCTTATCTTTCCTGTAACTAACCTACTGGGTAGCACTAGAAAGCCTTAAACTGATACAAGCCTTCTCGCTTAGAAGAGAGACTTTGGAGTGACTAAGTATCAGTTTTCTGTACTTTCTTGCTGTACTTAACTGTTTTCTGCATAAACGCAGATTTTCCAGCGTTTATTGTGATTTAAAAGCTTGCTTTTTTCACATATTGTACTTATTTGACTGCCTGCACTTTCAAAACGTTGTTTTTTGTTTAAATAATTTGTTTAACTGTTGTAGGCTACACACTAAAGTGCAATAGCCTTTTCTGATTGTTTGTAGTCATTTAAAGCTGTTTTAAGTGAATTTTTACTGTTTTTGCCTTATCTTTTCAAAAAAAAAAAAATTCCTTGTTTCCCACCTTTCTAAACTAATATAGTCCAGTTTTCAGGCTAGTGCTGAATTCAGGTCTGTGATACTAGTTTCTGAGTTGCCCATACCTTACTTGGATGGAAGGAAGTTTCTCTGTTCACCTGTGAGAGAGGTGAGCTTTGAGCAACCTATCGGTCCCAGGAGGAGTGGTTTCAGCTCAGAAGTTAGTAGTTTATTGTCCATTTTGGGCTCATTTCTATCTGTTTCATTTCCCTACTATAAAAACCGCATTTGCATGATTCTGCGCGCCGGGCAGCTCTGGTTAGCTACGGTTAAATTATTCCACTAAGTCTCCTCTTCAGTTTTTCCCTTGAAACTAGTCTAACTCTCAACCTAAGAACTCAAAAAGCATCCTACAGCCCAGCACTTGCTCAGACCTAATAGCAAGCACTAATATACCCTGACACTGATTGCCCATCAGGGCAAGGCTATTCACCCCTCACCAACCAAGCAGCTCACCCTAGTATTCAGGCATGACCAAAGGGCAATTTCAGGTGTACTCTCAAGTCCAGCTGGTGAATCTGGGTATCCTGAGGCAATGTTACAACTGCCTGATGTACACAGACAACCCTCTCCTCCTACCACAAAACACTAACATATGCAAGAGATGCAATTATACAGCCAGACTGGAAGCTAAGCTGTCTCCACCCAAGACTGGAGCAGACAGTCAAGAGAAGAAGGTTAACACCTGCACCACACCTCCAGCTGCACACAGACCTACTAAAACAGCACTGGCATAAAATACACATAAATACACAAAATCATACTCGGTGGCTCTAAATAAAAACCTGCAAAAGCATCGGAGACCTCCAAAGCAGACACCCAAATAACCTGCACCTCCCATCACAAACCAGACAACACATAAATCACAAAATCAGTGTGCTGCACAATCACAGCCCTTAAGGCGAAATAACATACCTAACACACTAGTAATAAGTGACTCTATAGTCAAGCACACTGACGTCCCACTCACTAGGCTGGACAAGCAGAAGGTTACTGTTAGCTGCCTGTCGGGAGCCAGAATCTGCCACATAACACAAGCACTCAGGTCACTCCAGAACAAGTGCAAATATGACTCTGTCATTGTTCATGTTGGTGTGAATGACCTGAGATGTACCTCCCTGGACTACATGAAAAGAGACATGGAAGAGCTCTCTCATCATGTAGCCCAGGCTGGTATGACCCTGACCCTGAGTAGCATCCTGCCCTCACCAAGAATGATACCTCAGTATAAAGAAAAGATTATCAATTTCAACAATTGGCTAAGTTTCTGGTGTCATTCAAAGGGGATCCAGTGTCTGTCAGCCTGGGACGACATGCTCGACAAGCCACGTTGCTTCGCAAGAAATGGCTTGCACCTGTCACCCCTGGGCTTTCGAATACTGGCCAGGGCTCTTGCTGCCCCCATAGTGCTTTTTTTAGGCAAGGCTCAAAAGTCAAACCCACCTCCGTAAACATCATAATTAACAAAAAACTGAGGGTTATGCTACTCAACACCAGGAGTTTAAATCTCAAAATGCACGCGCTTGAAGCACTCCTCAGTATGGAGAACATCGACATCTGTGCATTAACTGAAACCTGGTTCAAGGCTCCAGAGAGTACCCCAGCACTAAAGGGCTACAACTCATACCACACATTTCGGCCACAGAACATGGACCGAAACACAAAAGGAGGGGGTCTATCCATATTCATCAAGGATACCTACACCTCCAGGTTAGTGGTGCAGCATGATACCTCTGAGATCATCCATGTGCAACTAACATCGGGTAAATCTGCAATGCAAATTGTGGCCTGCTACAGATCACCCTCCATGACCCAGGACCACCACTCCACCTTTCTGGAGACACTGGAATACATGAAGGTCCTACCGAACACCTTGATATTGGGCAATTTCAATTACCCTACCATTCACTGGGAAAACTACTCGAGTACAAACTCCAAGGCCCAGCGCTTCCTGGAATTCATCAACTCAAATGCCCTGGATCAGCTGGTAAACTCCCCTAACAGAGGTGAAAACATATTGGACCTGGTCATCACCAACATGGGTGACAGGTGTTACACACCGGAGGTCAACCCATTACTGGTTAGATCAGACCATAAACTAATTACTCTGGATGTCCACACCCTGCCACCACCCCCAACTAAGGAAACCACAGTAAAACACTAAAGCAAATTTCACCTTACTTAAGACAGAGGTGGTAAGTTTCACAGCCCCCATGCTAAAGAATAACTCTGGCCAAGATGCAGAAACCTTTACAAATGCACTCTGTGAGCACCTACAAGGATACATGGATTGTGCCATCCCTAGCAAAACCAAGACTCACTCCTCTAAGAGATGGAAACCAGTTTGGTGGACCCCTGCCATAAACAGGCTATACAATAGAAGGAGGAAACTAGTTCAGAAAAAAAGCAAATCCCAAGAAGGAAAGACATCCCTGATCAGTATCAGTAAGAAACTAAGGTCCCTCATGAAATCATCCAAGGCTAACTTCGAAAGAATAAATAGCCAAGGATTCAAAAGATAACCACAAAGCCTTCTTTAGCTATGTTACGAATCTAAGTGGCAACTCACAGATATGCACTGAACTAGTGCAAAATAGCACAAAATATACTGAACCTACTGATATTGCCAACATCCTGGCAGATAGATTCAGTGCAAACTTCACCCCCAAAAGGCCCCACAACAATACCAGAAAAGTGTAGTGTCCCAAAAATCACAGACGTACAGGTGAAAACAGCCCTTTCAAAAGCCAAAAACACAGTGTCAATGGGACCAGATGGTGTCCCAGGCCGCATCTTGCACGAACTACAGAACGAACTAACCCCCCCACCTAATCACACTGTTCAGCCTCTCCACAGGCTATGTGCCCATAGAATAGTGCACAGCAATGGTTATTCCTCTCCATAAAGGAGGGGCCACAACTGACCCTGGTAACTATCGCCCCATAAGCCTGACTAGCCTGGCCTGCAAGGCTATGGAGCGCATCACCATGGAACTCATTAACAAAGACATTGGGATCCTCCAAACACTTGACCTGACCCAGTTCGGCTTTGTTAATGGCAGATCATGCCTACTAAACCTGGTTGACTTCTTTGAGACAGTCACCAAGGCCATAGATGAGAGAAAGGTGGTTCACACAGCCTACCTTGACCTTGCCAAGGCTTTTGACACCATTCCCCACTCGGGTATTACATAAATACTCACCAGCCTGAACATAAATCCCCACATCACGAGATGGGCTGCCAACTGGCTTACAGACAGAACTCACATGGTAAGAATAGTGGGCTCCAGGTCCGACTCTAAACCAATCACAAGTGGTGTCCCGCAAGGCTCGGTCCTGGGATCCCTACTGTTCGGCATATACTTCTCAGAAGTACAGACAAACACAGGAGGACTATGGCTAACCAAGTACGCCGATGACTGCAAACTGGGAGCCATAATTGACTGTCCGGCTGACACGGACATCCTCCAAAAGGGCCTTACTGAGACAGGCACCTGGTGTCAAAGTTATGGCCTCAAGCTAAATGCCAAAAAATGCATAGCCATCCCATTTGGGAAAAACAAAACACCCACGAATTACCACATAGGTGGCAGCCCCCTTAATACAGAAGAGGTAATAAGAGATCTGGGGACCCAGGTAGATAGTAATCTCTCCTTTGACAATCATATTGCCAAAGTAGTTAGGAAATCCTTCTATGTGGCCCATCTAATTACTAAAGGATTCGCACCTAGAAATAAAGAGGTTATAGTGCCCCTCTACTTGTTACTCATTAGACCCATCATAGAGTACAATGCCCCATTTGGGATGTACCTCACAAGACACTTCCAACAGCTGAAAGACCACAAAAGTACCTCACCAAGAGGATTACTGGCCTCAAACATATGTCCTATGCAGCCTGACTGAAAAAACTCTGGCAGTACTCAGTGGCATATTGCTTACTCAGAGGTGATCTCTGCCTGACTTACAAAGCCATGTCCAACTCAGAACTGATGGGCATGCTCCACCTAAAGAAATCCAAGTCACTGTGAGCCACGCACTCTAGTGAGCTAAACCTTGCCACAACAATAAATAGAACATGCTGGAGGGATAGAGTCCTGTCACAGAGACTCCCCATGCTTTGGAACAAAATTCCAAATTACATCAGGCAGAGCCCCTCAATAACACTCTTCAAGAGAAACCTTGACGAGTGGATGGGTAACAGAAAATACACCCCTGGGATCACTTCATTGGCTCTGCTTGACAGAGGATCAGTTAATTAATCAATGGGGTGGCAAAAGCCAAAACACTCTGGCTAGGCTTGTAAATGCCCTCAGGCAGATAGACTAGTACCTACCTATGAACCTATATGTAAATGCAAGCCTACTACAGGTGCAGCAATCCAGAAACAATGGACCAAATGAGCATTGTATGTTTAGGAAGCATGCACTAAAAAAGCTCTGTAGTTGGTACATATTTAGCTTAACATTTTATAGCAGGGAAGCATTCACAAAATTTTAACTTTTGCAGTAAAGATTGATCCTTATATTAAAGGAAAGAAGCAGGCAGTAGGTTCATATTGCTCCATTCGATGATATTCAGTTCTTTGTATCATTTTAAGTAAGCTGACAGTGTCTTTTTGATTATTAATTTGATCAAGTTCACCTCTGCTTTTTCTTGTGAGATCATTCAACCAACTTGTATGAAATTGTTTAACAACTGCCTCATTAAAATCCAGGACAGAGCTTTAAGGAAACCTGTAATGCATTGACTGCAATCAAGTCAGAGGTAGTAGCATTGTAGGGAGGTGTCTATAAGATACAAAATGACCTGCTCACCAAATAGTTTATTTTATAGTCACTTTCCTTAGCATGATTCTACCTTTGTGTGCAATCTTAGCAGTGTGTTGTACTGCAGTCTGACCATAATGGATCAAATATCTACTATAATTAGATCCCCATTCATAAATCTGAGAGATGTAAACAAAATTAAATACTTAGTTCCACAAGAACATCTTCCTGCTGTGATCCAACCATTGAAGATCCAAATATTTGCTTTGAATCCTGTCCCTGAAGCTTTCTTAGGTACACATTTGTCATCTCTAGCCAGTACAGAAAACTATCACTAGGCAGCTTTTCGGTCAGCTGAAATCATACCTTATTACTTCAGTACTGAGCATTGCACAAACAATGATGAATATCAGCAAACTGGACACTGACCTTCTTTGTGTGTGATGCCAGTGACACTGGCACTTCAGAAGCCAATGTACCACAGGACGTCCTGTGTCATTGCTAATTTGGTTGTTTCTTACACTCAGACAATGAATTGTTTCTTACACTCAGACAAGGAATTATTAAACATTTCTAGACTAAATAAGAGTTAGGCAGCCTTTTTCCATGGGTTAATATTATAAAATAGTAATTAGCAATTTGGCAAATTTACCTAATCTAATTTATTACCGCAGTGGTGGTGCTGTGGTAGCGTTGTCACCTCACAGTAAGACGCTGTCCGGTTCAATTCTCAGCTAGAGCATCTTCTGCGTGGAGACATGCATGAATGGGCGTACCTTCATTGAAGGTTTTGTGTCAGGGCTGGTAACTCAGCACGTAAAAATCAACTACCAATCATTAGCAGACCGGAGTTCCGCTGTGGCAACCCCTAACCGGGAAAAGCCAAAAGACACAAACAAACCTAATCTAATTTATAGTATTTAGCATCACTGAAAAAAACACAAGAAAATATAATGTACTCCAGGTAGATGTGACTTTAGATTATATTGTTTTCCTAGCTGAATGGCATCTTTCCCTGCAACAGGAATCAGAGAGCTAGCCTTTATCGCCCTAACTTCTTTATCAAACATGGCTCTGCAAGACAAGATTACATGATTTCTGTTTCACTGAACCATGTTTCACCCATTGGTAGGAGACTGGTTTTCACGGCACACATTCTGTCAGATTCATTCCCTCTGTATACCAGTGACGTCCTGTGCATAAAATCTACAGCTAACCTTGACAACTCTTCATTTTTTTCAGGCTTCTGGGGACAGGTATATTTAAGTAATATAAGTTTATAGTTAGTGTCATTCTCAACCTTATGGTGCTTTTATGCCAATTATTTGTCTGTGTAGATTAATGCTGATTGCTCTTAAAAGGTTTCTTTTTTGATTTCTATTTTTATCATTGTACTTAAATTGTTTTGGGGTATTAGAAAGGTAATTCATAAAATTAAATCTAAATCTGAACTTGAAAAAACAATGAAATGTTAAAACAAGAAAATAGGAATAAATAATAGCAAAACATTGAGGTAGCTTACTTTAAAGTTTGAGAAAGTGTATACTGAAACAAATAATTCATCGTTATCTAGTAATACCATCTTAAGTAGATTTATTTTTCTGGCTGAGAGGAAAGGTATTGGTAGCAGTTAGGCAGCACCCATGTCTTTGCTGCACTATAAACTAGAGCTGCAAAGGAGATGAATTAAAATAGTGCCAAATATAGTGTGATTTAGTGTCTTAGCATGCTTATAGAATTTATGGCCATGACGATTGTGCTATTCCAGTAGTAGCATATAATGAAATGTTAGTTATTTTTCTTACAAGATCATACCAAAGTTACTTTTAAAGCACAAGACAGATATGCCAAATGACTTTTGTTCATGGGAGTGCACTTATCAGGATTCAGGACATAACCAGCACCACTGTATTTGTTGGTATGCCTATGATTCTTGAGGTAAAAAGGTATTACTTATTTTAAAATCAACTGACAAAAACATGTCATTATTATGATGCCTGCATTCTTTAAAAGTTTAAAGTCTCTTAGTTCAGACGTATCTGCAAATAAGTTTGTGTGTGCATGTGTGTATGTGTGCATGCTTGTGTATGTGTACTGTAGTAAACTTGTTATGCTTGTAGTGAGAAAACAGCCTCTAGAACCAGCTTTTCAGCTTTAAGTGAGATTTAGTTACAGTGTTGAACATAAATAATATCTTCTTGTGACAACAAGAAACGCAGGATCCCTGCTATTTACATAAAGTTATGTTTATCATTCCCACTACTGCAGTAGCCTTAGGCTATATGGGTTGTATCTTGCCCAAGACACAATAACTGGACACCTTCCAAAAGCTCTGGTTCCCTCCCACACCTTCACTTTGACTGCTGTTTGGGCAGCCTGTAGAGGGAAAATCATCAGTCATAGTGAAGAACTATTTTAGCGTGCTGCTTATGCATTAATCTGTTTGGGGAAATGTGTATGTGAGTGTACGTCTGCTGCTTGTGAACACTGTTGTGAACACTGTTTTGCAACTTACCTTCTAGCTTTCTGACTGAATCATTCCAGTGAAGCTTTCTGCATCTCAAGCATCCTCCTCAGTCACAGCATAGATACATACCCTGCTCCTACTGGTCCACCTCCCACTGTTCCTTGAAAGAAAATCAACTTACAAAAGTATGCTTGCCAAGATCACATGCTCAGTCTGTGCTTCAGCTGATGGTGGGTGGCTCTGTAGTGGCCATTACTCATTCTTCAGACCACTCACTTACTTCTCCACCTTTCTCTGGTGTAGTTCTTTCAGCCAACATGAACAGGGTGCAAAAATCATGTCCTCTTCGGCTATTCCAGTGTCCAAATCAGGCATGGGAGAACCATCTCTTTTGGGTCAGAGACATACCAGAGATGTGACTTGCAGTAGTGGGGAAAGAGACCTCTTAATGGGACAAAAGTACCTTTGTCTGAGTTGATCATCAGCTGCACCTGTATAGAAAAAACAAAAGGTCAAACATTGTTCATCTGAAGACATGATGTCTGTTAGAAGAAATTATTTTCTTACAGTAGCTAACAAGTTGCTACAGGCTGTTAATCCTGGTATTCAGAAATTTTTAACAGAAACAGAAGTCAACAGAAACATTCTTGAGGAAGACATGTAAGAGAATTCTGACATAGACAGGGGCAGGACTTCTTCTCCTGTACATTCCCAAGCACACTGCTCTGACTCATAGGAATCTTGGTTATCACGAATACCTTTGGAAGAATTTTCCTTTTCCTAGACTACAGCCTGAATGAATGAGGTGTTTTATGGGACCACATGGATGTTCCCCATGAACTGAGGAGATATTATGATGTGCTACAACCAAATTTGCCTCATTTTACTCACATTCCTCTATAAGTGCCAGCCTTGGTGAATGTATTTAGTGTTCCCTGTAACAACATTGAGTCTCAACCTTCCGTTCCCAGAAAAGCAGATAGGCATTATAAAGTTCCTCAAACTAACAATTTTTTATTGTCTCACCTCAGGCCTGACCCTGAAGCCACATCTACATCTTCACTAAATGGGAACAGCCTGTTGGTGTCCTCCAGTCCTTTTCCTGTGGACAAGGAAGGGGAAGGTACTGGATAGATTTGGTAAAAGGATATTTTCTTCTTCCACTTATTGTATACGATTCATAACTATCAGACTCATATGTGGAAGTCTGTGCATTTTTGAGAGATTTATATACCACAATTCGCTCTGAAGAGAGTGCCTCTCTGAATTCCATTGCTTCTAACATTTTTTTCAGGTATGAGAACATGCCTTAAGGAGTGTGTATGATTGTGCAAATACTGTGCCTAGGGCCACTGCTACTGCAACTGCTGCTGCTACAGTATTGAAGAAACATTCTTGGGTGCATAATCAAAAATTTTCTGATGAGGTGAAGTCTGAAAATTTTAAATTCAGCTTTAGAAAAGGAGGCTTTATTTGGTCCATCTGCTACTTAGATATGCAAACAGTTTGATGACAGATGGAAATTAATAAAGACAGTTTCCAAGATTTGTCACTCCTGCCCCCCTTACAAATATTCCAGATCCTCTTTCACATGTAAGAAACAAAACATACAATCCCTAGTTTCTTAAACCAAACAGGGGAAATAAAAGAGATGGCAGAAGGCGAGCAGCAAGATGTCAACCCTTCCAAATTTGTTACTGCTCATTCCTCAGGGAAGCTTTATCAGAGGCTAAATCCAAAAGTCAAAATTCCTCTTATGCTATGCTGATGATGCCATAAGAAGGCAGAAACATGCATGTCCACAGCTAGAGGGTTTGGCTTTATTGGCCTGAAATTGTCTATAAACAGACTTAAAAGTAAAGGTAAAAGAAAAAACACATGGACATTCAGAAGTGTCATTTAGCTGAAACACCTGATATCCTTAAAGGGAAATTTGCATATATCCCATGTTGCCTCTGATACAAGAGGTTTAAGGTATCACACAGTAGAAAGTCTAGCTTTGCTAGATTTTTCTTTTTGTGTTTTTTAACCAATTGGTTTTCCTGTGTGACCTTTTTACTCATTGTTTTAGTCAGGGAAGCTTTGTGGTAACATTAAATCAAAAGATGCATATCATCAGATTCCCATAGCCAAAGGCATCAGGATATTCCTCAGGTTTTCTGTGTCTGTGTCACATTATCAGTTCTCTGCATTGCCTTTTGACACAGGAATAGGTGGATTTTTATCTGAAAACGTTCCAGAGTTTCTCAAATCACTCTAACTTCAGCCAGAGAATACCTTAGGATTTTGAGGTTCATGGCTTCTGTTCTGTGATTTTCATGATTTATCTTGCCAGGTTGCACATGAGAAAGATTCAGTGTTTAATAGCAATGACATTGATCCAACATTTGCATTCTCTGAAATTTCAGATTCCAATCCTGGGCTTTGCAAAAAAACAAAACAAAAAAAAAAATGCACTGGTGGACATTACAGATATAAACAAATACATGTCTACCCTTTTCTCCTCTATCCCAAGCCAATGTATGTATAAATATGTCTTAGAGTTCACTTAGGGGATAGCTTCAATGATGCAAGGTCTAAGGCTTGTGGAACTCCTCAGACAAACTAAAGCACATCAGTGTCAAAGAGATGCGGGGTGTGGTCCATACCTTAAAATCTCTTCATCATCTATGCTCCCTAGGACCTCTTCAGATGATTAACAACACTATAATGATGTGGAAAATAGACAAGCAAGTGGGCATCAGGTTGTATTTCTCTACAGGTTGGCTATGATGTCTTGGGAGCTATCTTTTTAGCACTCCTTAACTGACCAAGCCTCTTACATTCCATCAGAGCAAAACGTAGTGGCAGACAAACTGAACAAGACCACCCTCACAAATGGAAATCAAACAAGGGAGTCTTTTAGGAATTTATCCAGTTGTGGGGAATACCTCAGTTAGTTCTGTTTGCCTCCTTTCAAAACAGACAACTGAGTAAATTCTGCTTCAGAGCACCTTTCAAGCAAGCCTGGAAATAAGATGCACTTTCATTCCTGTAGATGGGAATGTTCATTTATGCATTTTCACCATTTCTGCTGATATCCAGGGTAATTCTGAAGATTGAGAAGGACACTCAAAAAATCATTCTAGTCATTGCATTTTGGTCCATGAATCATTGGTTTTCCCTTCTTATGGAAATAGCCGAGGACAATTACCACTACCCTCCTCACAAACTGAACCTACTCATACAAGACAGGGAAAGTTTGTTACACCCTAGTCTCAAATATCTTCAACTAAGTACCTGGATTATTTATTTATTTATTTCCCTTTGTTTACAGGGAAGTTCCAACTGGGGTTTATCCCATTTTCAGCAGAGGCCCAGGGTGAAAAGCTTCATACATTGGGCAAGTACATTTAAAGACAAAAAAAATGACATTTTGTAAAATGCATTGAGTTTCCATGAAAACACGATTACATGAATGCATCTAGAACACATTATATTACAAACAGTAGACATAAACAGTGGCTGTATTATGTATTGTGTTTCTCAGTCGGAAGTGCAGAGAAGGGTAGCAGCAAATGCAGCAAAGGATTTATCAGGCGGTAGAAATTGAGTGGACAAGTAGCTATATGAAATGTTAGGTAGACTGAGGTAGAGAATAAATATATGCAACAAGTATGTAGCAGCATTTTAATCTCTGTAGCACAACAGACAGTGATCTTAATGTGAGTTATTTATTTTCTTAAGTGCATATGTACAATGATCCAAGGACCATTTTCAGCCAACAACCATGTAAATGCAAATCACAACCTTGATTACATGAACAGAACCAGAAAACATGACAACATTATGTGGATATGATTCAAAGGCAAATCATATAGAATAATGGTTACTTTCTGTAATGGATGGCACCGCTTGTCTTCCATATGTGAAGACCAGCCTGTCACTGAAAGGGGCGGGGGGATTTAATGCCACCATTGCCAACCAGTGTATTATGCAAGCATGTGAGGAATGTGGGCTACAGTCCTTGGATTGACTCAATGTCTCAAATAGTTCTTCTAGCACCCAGTTGATGGTCTCTTGAGTTGCACTACTGGTACCCAAGAGGTAAAAATAAAAAAGGCAAAATAACACAAGTCTGATTTAATAACCGATTTGTCAAATGCAACCTAGCCTCAAGAGCATAAACTGAATGCACAACTGTTCTGGATATGGGCTTTCAACATTTCCACCCAGACTATGACTGACAACGTACAGTTCTGAGACTTTGACTTAGCCCTCAGGCCCTTTTTCATCATTCTCTGTATGAATTACCATGTCTCCCAGTGCTGCATATCCACAGCAAACTGCCTTTCAAACAAATTATTTACATACACACACACACACACACACACACACACACACACACACAGTTTCAGGGGAAGGCTGGCAGAATTCTCCAATTATCACAACTTTCTTTCTGGCATAATAGTACGTCTACCACTTTTGATATGGCTAGGATCTGAAACACTTGTTATCTGACTACTCTTGAGTTAGCCAAATGTGAATTATAAAAATGTATATTTCACTAGTAATGTGTTTGTGTGATCCAGTTTCTGGTGGTAGACCACAGATTTGTCAAACTGCAGTTCTAAATAATGCCCTCTACTTAGATAACAAATAAGTTAGAACTACCATCCAGAAAATCTTTAAAGTAAATAATTAAAATTTTACTTAAACAAAAAAATAACAAGATCAGTGATAATACACATTAAATTTGCAGGGGTCAAGGTAATGTGCAGAGAATATAAAATTAACTTTTGCAAAGTCAGAATATTTAAATTAAAAATCTGATCTGCAACTAATTAATTGCCATAGCTGTCTCTTACTGAAAAAAACTATCTGTTCTAAGTTAGTAAAATTGTACAAGGCATGATTTAAACAGTCAACCTTTATACATGTGTCACAAAGTTTTCCCAAGCAAAGACTGACTTTATACTGCTTTCAGTTCCAGCTGTACACATCTCATCAAATCATTTTGTTTCCACAGAAAAGCAGGGGTTACATCAGATTGCATTACTTCTTTCTTCAAAGAAAATACGTTATTCCACCTCCATATCCCCACATACAGTAGAGTTGTTTCTTGGAAACAAGGGATCAGGGACATCGGGAGGCATACGCACTGTACTGATTTCAGTACAACATATTTAGAAGAGGGGGTAGCTTTTTTAATTAAAAAAAACAGCATGGCTCCTTTAAGTTACATTTACATACCAGCCAGTCAGAACTGAGCTCACAGACCAGCCAGTCAGAATTACATCATCACGTCATGTCCGGCTGGCTGGCTGTGAGTGGGAAATGTACATAGCTAATCGCAAATGAATTATTGCTGTGGAAGGTGAATGGATTATCAGGTAAGGGGTTCTTGTGTGTGAGCGGGAAATGTGCATAGCTAATCACAAATGGATTATCGTTAAGGGATTAACAGGTAGTGTGTGTGTGTGTGTGTGCGTGCGTGTGTGTGTGTGTGTGTGTATGTGTGTGTGTGTGTGTGTGTGTGTGTGTGTGTGTGTGTGTGTGTAAATACAACTGGTTACACTACTGGTTATTTTTATTTTTTTTCAGTTGTTGTCAGAGTTTACCGCCAAAAAAAAAAAGAACTATAGGCCAATCTCTGTGCTAAAATAAAGCCCCCTAAGGGATTGGCTGTTCACAAATGTTTGCACTTGAATCTGGTTAACTCTCTCACTGTTGGGTACACTCAACAACGCTGGATACTTTCCTTTCTCGGGGGTTCACATATGCCTACATCATCCAGTGTTAATCACTAAATATGGCAAGGTAGGCATCACTTTATTGCTTGAGCTCCAACTCATGATGGGGAAATGGGGCTCCCCAGCATAAAGCTATATGCCACAGCTCTCGTGATACAGCAGTCTTGAAAGGATTGACTTTATCACCTTGAACATGAGCTGCTCAAGTATCACTAACTTGTTGCTGATCATTCAAGTCAAGAAATACTTGCAATCAACAGCGAGTTTAAAAAAAGGGATTCAAGCAGGAGGAAAGCCTTCCTGAATTCCCTGCCATGGAAGTTCAGTCCCAAAGACCAGAAATATATTGCCTCCAAGACTGCACACATTCAAAGAAGTTATATTTACAGAGAGTCTGTGTATTCAAGTTTCTTGACCTTGAATACACTGATGAGTGTTTAGTTTTGAGCAAATGAGGAACAATCAGCTTTAACTTGAGAAAGTAAAAGAGAGCAAGTCACTGAGTGTTTTAGATAATTTGCCCCCAATATGATATGAGCTGGAAGCAACACTGTCGGCTAATAAGGCCACGTGATGGCACTAACTGAGTCTTTCTTGTTTATCTAAGAGATGGCATACATTATTAATAAAGTCTTATTCCATTTACAGATGCAGTCAGGGATAGATAAGCCTCTAGATTTAGACATTCCATTTTTAAAGTCATCCAAGCTTTAAAAGGGGTCACTGTACTGGGAGGATTACATAGTCAAGGTTATTGGATTTTGTCCTACCTGGTAAAGTTTACTGAGGAGGCCTAATTCCTAACCTCCTCCAGAAAGTTGCAACTAAAATATAATTTGCTAGATTCGGACTGGTGGAGATGCTTAACAAACAAAGCATGTGGTGGGATTTTTTCTCTTGATAATATTATTTGTTTAAGCCCCCAATCATTGGTCTTTGGGGGAAAAAAGGCTTGAATATAGAGAGTGAATTTGGCAATAAAGGCTCAATGCCAGAGTTTTCTCTGGGTTGAATGACAACATATCGATTGAGTATTTTAAGAATGAGAATTACCAAGTTGTGAAGAGCACCTTAGTAATGTTTTTATATATCATTATTTTTCAAAAAAGAAAACACTTTTCACAATATGTTGTAATTATGCTTTCAAGTTAATGTAGTTCATTATGTCAATTGCATCGTATGATGTTAAAATTACCTTTGCATGCCTTTAAAGGAAAACCCCACAGCTTAACTAAAAAATGTGTGTTTTTCATTATATCTTTGTTTTCTCAGTCATTTTAAGGCATTAAAATAACTCTAGGTTCTTCTTAAAAGATTTTAATATATTTTCCACAACGTGGCTGTCATGGGACCTGACATATTAATGAGATCATGTTTTAGTGTTTTCTTTTCTCCTTCCCAGAATCCATTTCAAGCCTTTTTGTATTGGTCATGCTAAACATATGGAAGTGATGATGTTTTCCTATCCCACTGAGATACAATATCAGCTATAGTGCTCCAGCTCTTTACATAATTCTGGACATAGCCTAAAATAATGGGGGACAAAGGCACAAAAAATATGGACATATTTATAATACTGCTCTTATAAACTTAGAAGGTTGCTAGAATCATACAATCTATGTTAGCATGTATTTTCTGAATAATATAAAGCATAAAACTTAAATGTATATCATAATTTAGTGACTTCAATACTAAATGATTTGCCAGAAAAACATACATTTTATGAAAAACAGACCAAAAATATGAAGCACAAATCTGGACATTCTGTGAAAATCCAAAAAATTGAGAGTTATGATAGCAGCAGTGTGGAACATAGATATCTTAAACATCTTCTGTAGCAGGTCTGCTGGTATTTTATCCCTGAATGATGATCATAAACATTCCTCTCAGAGCCATTTATAAGCTATTCAGAGTTATTTTACAGCTCAAGCCAAATAAAATATAAAGTGTCCAGGCTTTTGTAAAGATTGTCATCTCTAGTCCTATGCTATGAACACTGGCACACCCTGCCCAAGCTCTTCCTGAGGTGTCAGAGCTAGCATTGCAACCCAAGAACTGTTAACACTTCACAGATCTTGTTCTGCAGGTCACCAGTTTCTGCAACAGGAGAAATTTTTTTTGTTATATTGAATGTTGGGGAAATGTACAGATTCCCCCATTATTGTTTTTGTTGTTTGTCCAGATTTTTTGTGCTAAGGTGTGAAGTGAGAACTGAATTTGTATTCCCTCATTATTGGCTTTGTTTGTCCAGGTTTTTTGTGCTAAGAGGATGAGAGCTATCTAAATGATAGCCATTAAGTTTCAGTCTTCCTATTTTTTAAACTGCTGATTTAGCATAGTGGTATGTTGCACTGACTGTAGTGCATATGGTTCTAGGTTCAAGACATGCATGGTGGTGTCACAGCATTTTATTCTAGCAACTTTCCAAAATTATTCAAGCAATGTTTAAAATGTGTCCCTGTTTTTTGGGCTTTTGCCTCCCAATAAATGTTGGCTTTTTCCAGATTTCTTGTGCTGCAAAGTTCAGAGATACAGCTGAGTGTCGAGTACATTTTACAAGTAGCTGAGAGCTGCAGGGGAACTAAAGTTTAATGCTGCTTATCCTGAGTCTGCTTGTACTGTTAATAGCACAACAGGTAGTGTACTTGCTTTTGATGTAGAAGGCTGTGGGTTCTTCTCCCACAGTAGGTAGATGCATTGCTGATACTGTACTGTGTTGTAAAGGGGGGTGGATGCTTTAGTCCTTTTTGGCGAAGATATCTAGTAGTAACTATGAACCTGTTATCAGTTTGCCATCCATTCCTTATTGCAATATTACTAGCGTATCATTTTTTTTAATGCAACATAGGCTATTTATTCCTCAAGGGCAACAGGCACTTTATTTGTAGATGAAACCATGAAATATAAAGTTGTTTGCTAGCAGCAGCCTCTTCATTAGTTACAGATTTCTTTAATGTGGAATTATGTAGATGGCTTTTACTAGTTCAGTGATTGTGCATATTTACTGATACTGGTGGACTGTGGAAGTTTGAGTAGACTTTTATGATGGGAATGTTCTGAATTGGGCTGCTTTGTCATTATTGGTGCATGCATTTTGTTTCATTGTTTACTGGAAAAATGTCCAAAACAATACATTTAAAATGCTCTCTAAAAACTATACTGATTTGTACAAGGAATATAATTTAATGCAATCAGGAAGGTGTATCAAAGAGCACGTGTATGTTTCCTCTGCAAGGGGCCTATGATTTGAAAACAGCCCAAAGTTAATCTTTATCTGCCACTGGCAAAATGTATTTTCTTTGAATGTGGGTTTCAATGCTGTTTCAATGAATGTGAGTTTCAAGGGCAGAGAAGTTTTAATGCTAAGTCTAGTATCATTGTGAGACTGTATTGCTTTGTTTAGCAGATATTTATTGGTGTTCGTCCTGTAAAATGCAAAATAAAACTTTTCTGGCAAATCATTAGGAATGAAGTCACTAAATAATGACCGACGTTAAGTTTCAGACGTCATAATCTTCAGAAAAATGCATGCTAAAGCAAGAACTGTTATTCTATCAACTGTCTTAAGTTTATACAAGATCAATTTTTAGTACTGTTTGTATGTTCCCCCAATATATTTGGCCTTGTCCAGATTCTCTGCATTAAGAGGTTGAGAGGTATGTGCAAATAAATCGCTTTATAGAATTAGGAATATCCAAACCTCTCAACTGTCCCCAATTTTGGCTCAAAATGTTGCTCTCCCCCTAATAATCCCTCCGCAAAATAGCAATTTTGGAAGAAAACGTGGAGGGTTTACAATTATAAATAACTGTAATGATCAGAGTTATACATTACTTTTATTTCAGAAATACATGTAGATTCTCTAATTTTGTCAGCTGCTCAAGTTAACAGTGCTCATATTAAAATGGTGTCCTTTCTTTGACAGGTTCCCAGCTGCATTGTCTGGCAATTTTATATTTTTGCATCACAATTTTGGTCCGTTTTTCATAAAATTGCGGTTTTCTGGCAGATTAGTAGCAAATCATTAAAGACTGAAGTTAGAAAATAATGGCAGACATTTGAGTTTCAGATTTCATACCTTTCAGAAAATCCATACTAACGCAAGACCTACTACTATTCTATTATCTTTCTAAGTTTATAAGAGCAATATTTAAAAAAAATGTCCTTATTTTTGGGCCTTTGCCTCATTTTTAGTTATGGGTTTGTTGCTCTAAGAGGTTGAGAGGTCTGTGTGTGTGTGTGTGTGTGTGTGTGTGTGTGTGTGTGTGTGTGTGTGTGTGTGTGTGTGTGTGTGTGTGTGTGTGAGGTAGGTAGGTAGCATACCTCTCAACTGTCCAAATTTTGCAGAATGTCCAGATTTTTGCCCCATATTTTTTGTCTGTTCCTCATAAATTTTGTGATATTCTAGAAAATCATTGAAGGCTGAAGTTGCTAAATAATGACAGACATTTGAGTTTCAGACTTCATGTCCTTTAGAAAAATTCATACTAGCACAAATCCTGTTATTCTAGCAACTTTCTCATACTAGCACAAATCCTGTTATTCTAGCAACTTTCTAAGTTCACGAGAGCATTATTTAATATCTGTCCCTGTTTATTTTAGGCTTTGTCCATATTTCTTGCACTAAGAGGTAGGTAGGGGTGTCTGTGTGAATGAAACACCCTAGCTAGGGGTAGCAGGTGGTTAGTAATTTACTCAAGCTCAGAACCTGTACCTTAGTTACAGAAAACAAAAGCATGAATCTTCTACCCGAACTACCATGCTGCATTTTTCAAAGAACTGATTTTCAGGTTCATTTTCAAGTCAAGGAACCAAGTTTGAGTGAATCTATATTACACTACTGAAGAGGCATTACAGCGAATGCCTCTTCATCAACACTAAAAGAGCGAACCGTGAATTACGAGAATGGCCGTAGCTTGGCTGGGGAGGGGGGGGTAGCAGTTTAAGAGCTGTGAGAACAAATTTGAAAATCCTAGCTACACCCCTGCAAGGGATGATTACATCAGCCCTTTCCCAGATAGAGAAAGCAACAGAAAATAAAAATAAAGTATTTTCTGGGTCTATATTGGATGATTGAACTTTCAAAAGTTTGACTGTCATATGGTCAAATTTTTGAAAGGTCGAACGTTTTAATGGACATTTCCGTATAGTGCGGAATGGGAAGATTTGTCTTTTCTGCACTGTAGTGCAATCTCGGAGTTGGTGTATTTAGAGCATGGTGGTGTGGGGGGCGCAGGTAGGTTATTTGTGTAGTTTATTTTTTTATTAGATATTTTTTAACTTTTAAAAGTGCGATCATATGGTGTCCACCATATGACACTTGAACTTTTGAAAGTTCGATTATCTAGTATAGACCCGTATTTTCCATACATCCATTAACTGTTTGCTTAATTAGCTGTTTCCATCTTGCCAGCTATCTCTTTGAAGTACATTGTAATTGCATTTTATGACCTGCTAGCTTCCTGACAAATGAGAAGAAACAGTTGCATTTTACATTTTGTTTAAAAGTTTCTCACATTTATTTTTCCTTCCTCTCTTTTTTTCCTTTGGTCTAAACAGAAATGATAATACATTCTCAGGCCACAGCAAGCACATAATTTGCAGATTACAGAGCTTAAATATAGCTTGCAAAGGTGCCAACAGTTTCAAATAAGAAAGACAAAATTCATCACATTTTTAAATGCATTTTCTACTTCTCTAATATTACAAGTGTTCTCAGTATTCAGAATGCCGAATGGTACATTTTCCTAGAGATCAACATAAACATAAGCAAGGGAGTCCTGTAGGCAAACGTCACAATATAATAATTAAATGTGAAGCAAAAGTCACAACATAATAATTAAGTGTGAAACAAAAGTCACAGCATAATAATTAAATGTGAAGCTGAGGAATGAAAGTAACAGGAAACTTTACAAGAATTGAGACAGAACCTGGAAAAGTAATAAAAGACCCTGTAGAGTTACATGATGGCATTAACGTAGATGGGAAGGCAATAAAGTGGGAGTTTCATGGATAAATAATCAACAAATGCTAGACAAAATATACTTTTGACTAGAAAATGGTTGAATTATGTGAGGTACATTCCATCAAATTTAAAACAGTGTTCCTTCAGGAGAACAAAGCCCCTCTCCCACATACACCATGAAAGAGCTGTGCCTCTCCATCACCAAAGGGTACTAAGGAAGAATTAACCCCCCCAATAGCCAGGGAGACCTTTTGATGAATCTTTTGACAGTGTCCCCAAAATTATCAGTTGCTCATGTGTCTATTGGCTATATAGCTTACACACATCATAAAGGTAAAGAAACTGTCATATATCTTTGTATTTATATAATGTCTGCATTTTGAGAATATATCTTTTTTTATTAAGGATGACTGTAGTGTACCCATTAGGTTTGAACCTGACATACATAAGTCAAAGATATGTTGTTGCTGAATTACCCTCTCCGAAGGATTTAGTTGCATATGGAAAAATGAATATCAGTTTTCACACATTCAGTACCATGTTGGGTGATTTCTTTATGGATTATGAGATATAAAACAACTACACAGTGCACTTAAGTTTGTTCATATACATGTAGTTTTCTATACATGGATACATGTTAAAAGTTTATTAGTCCATGGAAGTAGACATTTGGTAATATCAGCCTAATCTGGCTATCCATTCATTCATATTCATTCAGTCTCATTACCTACTTAATTAGTGCTGTGAATGTGGGAGAACCATAGCCTCTTTTGGAACTCACTGGGTATAAGGCAGAGGAAGCTATCCTGAATGAGGCATCATTCTACTGCAGGGCATACATACACATGCAGGCTGACACAGTGTATACACTGAAAGGCAATTTGGAGGAAAGCCACTTTAACTATGATAGATACATCTTTGGGAAATGGGAGAAAAGCGAAGCAATTCATGAAAACACACATGGGCACAGGAGGATGTACAAACTACACGTAGACACTCCAGCCAAGAACTGACCTGGAGAGTCAAGGACTGTGCGGCAACAACCCTAAATGCTGAGAAGTCATGTGCCCCTTATCAGGTAAATTATTCTGAAATAAAATTAAAGTTTAAAAAAAGTTATGTCCATGCCATATTAAAATGTATGAGTGTGTGTGTGTGTGTGTGTGTGTGTGTGTGTGTGTGTGTGTGTGTGTGTGTGTGTGTGTGTGTGTGTGAGATAAGTTAATATCTGTTTCTTGCATGTCTTTTTTTTGTTTTTTGGATTACTCTAGCTGGTTTCAGGTTACCCAAGCACATCAGCTCAGGTTTTAGTTGCTTGACTCTCCTTATTTCTAAGCACATGCAAACAGAGTGCAAATATTCATGTTTTTCTATTGTGGGTGGTTGATCTTAGATCTTCTGGGAGAAAGAGAAGACAGCTTTTATACTGCATCTCAGTGATCTCTCTCTCTCTCTTTTTGTGGTGCAGCAACCCCCCCCCCCCACAGTGAGAATAATAAAGTAATCAGATGTATGGTGGAGATCTGCCTATGCATTCTTCTCCATCAGTTGTCATATATATTGAAATACCTCTGCCTTAGTGATACATCACTCCAAAATGTCTCCTGTGTGTATAGGATAACAGTGACATGTCTGTTGGTCAGTGTGACAATTTACTGTAGATGTTATTTTCAATGAGTGCTCAGGGACATGTAGATTGGCTGGCAATATTGTACTTGAAGGTCTCACCTTGCGTTTCGAGCAGAAGTGGGCATGTCGCGAATGATTGACGACCAGGTCTGCATATGTAATGAGCCATGACTGACATGGCATTCAAACAATGCAAATGAATGGACTTTTTTTTTGCTAAAAATAAAAGCACAATCTTTTTTAGAATTTTAGTTGGTTGGTAAACAATTCAAATACAAAAATAATAGCTTTAGTCAACTAATAAAGGGAACTTAAAAAAAAAAGGCACTTGCCATTTTCATATCCCCCTCCCCGACAAGGACACACCAGCCAAATAAGGGACTGCCCAGCCTAAAGGAAAACTGGTGGTAACCCTAGGTCAGGACAAGAATAAGAAGTGAGCTTATATACTTTATTCTGAACAAAAAAATGTATCTCCAGATTAAATCATTAGCTAAAAAGTGACCATGTAGTTTACCGTTTAATTTAAAAGAAAATATACTTTGCAGACAGCCAGATGCAGGAACAAAACGAAGTTTCTGAAATATGTCTTTTATTTAATAAATAAGCATTTCTTTGTTTATATTAAAATAAGAAACAAACAATTGTTCTCGAAGACAACACAAGACACGTACTAAAAGCCAGACAGTGTATTAGGATTCTTCGAGGGAATACATATTCATTAGTGCCCGATTACGAAACAGCACGGGGGTGGGTTTTGGGCAGGGCTTGCCACTGCGCATCTGGTGAGGCCCTCAAGTACAATATCGCCATTTGGCTGGAGTATGATCCACAGTGACCCTGACTTCTGGTTACACATTTCAGGTGGCTAGATTCCTTGAATCCTCCAAATGTAATTCTAAAGACTCTATTAGTAATTATTAGCCAAATGTCTTCTTCACCCAACAGGCTAAGATATGTCAGAAATCAGTTCACCAGTAATTACCTAACTTTCCAGCCTTTTAGGACTTCTTACTGATTACAAGAATAGATTTAGGGAAGGGCATGGACATTAAAAATTACAAGACTACAAATGCACTATATAGGCACTTGATATGTTTTCCTAGCCACTCATTTGGCTTTTTAGTTGTTAACAAAGTTATTAAGGATATACAAGGTATAGAGTAGTGGATGAACCCTTGGGCATGTGTGAATTAAAGTGGCAAATTAGACTTAATGCAACCCATTATCTGGGTTTAATTGAAGCATTATCTATGAACTCAGTGTTAAAGGTGAAGCAACTTGATTTTAGGTAATCTTACTGGTTCCTGTGGGGACCATGTGATTTTACATGGCTATTTAAAGTTGATGTCATTTTGTTTAATGGAGTTCTGAAGAAGTTCCTTTACGAATGAAAGCGCTTAGCTCTTGTTTTTGTTTTAATAAAAGTTAAAGTGGTTTCTGGCATGCATTTTTAGCTGCACTGCTGATATTTGTCTTTGAGTTACTCGTTGGTGAAACATTTGTATTTTGGTTTTTAAGGGCATGGAGTTGATAATGTGCTACTCAAATTTAATAACCACATTCTTTTAATGTAACTATAGGGAATGGCATGGAAGACTTTTACCTGTCAAAAATATTTGATGAGGCATGATAATGTGAAATGAACACTGTATGTTCTTAAGGATCATTTGCATATATCCCAACGGGCCTTCATTACAGTCAGTTTAAGGTATTATACAGTGAAAACTCTAGCTTGGCTGAGTTTTTCTTGCAGTTTTGGTTGAATGGTTTGTCTGTATGACCTTTTCACTCTTCGGTTTGTATATTATTTGAGTTACTTTGCAGGCACCTTAATGTTTATGGACTTCAGGCTCTGTGTTTCGAAAGTATAGCTGCACAATCCACTTATGCTGTGATGATGAGGTCACTAAAAAGGCCAAACTATTTATGTCCACAGCTATTGCTGCTCAGGTTTATTGGCCTGAATGGATCAATTTAGAAGCCATGTAGCTGAAACACAGGGTCTTAAGGGGTTATTTTCATATATCTCAAGGGCCTCCATTACAGAAGCTTTAAGGTATTACAAGTATTACAAGTGAAAATGGTAGCTTGGCTGAGTCTTTTCCTGCAGTTTTTACTGAATGGTTTGTTTGTGTCCCTTTATCACTCTTTAATATATATATGTATATATATATATATATATATATATATATATATATATATATATAAATCCCAGGATGCAAAAACTCCCTTACCAGTCTCAGTAAGAAGCTGAGATCCCTCATAAAATCCTCCAAGTCTAGTTACGAAAATAAAATTGCCAAAGATTCCAAAGACAACCACAAGGCATTCTATAGTCATGTCAAGAATCTAAATGGCAATGGTCAGATCTTCTCTGAGCTACAACAGAATGGCATTAAATATACTGATCCGAAGGATATTGCCAGTATCCTGGCAGATCGATTTAGTGCCAACTTCAACCCCCTCTCACCCCCTAAAGGGCCCATCTCTTTATCAAAAGATTGCCAAATTCTGGTAATCACGGTCACACAGGTAGTAACCACACTCTCCAAAGCTAAGAATACAGCATCCATGGGACCAGATGACATTCTGGGCTGTGTACTACATGAACTACAAAATGAACAGGAACCTCACCTAAGTGTCATGTTTAATCATAGCCTCACCTCAGGCTTTCTGCCCACTGAGTGTCACACCGCTACAGTTATCCCACACTACAAGAGGGGATCCACCTTGGATCCCAGGAACTACCGTCCCATCAGTCTGACGAGCCTAATCTGCAAGGTCATGGAACACATTATCATGATACTTATAAACAAAGACATTGGCAACCTTCAAACACTGGACCCCACCCAGTTTGGGTGTGTGAAGGGCCGATCTTGTCTCCTAAACCTGACTGACTTCTTTGAATCAGTCTCCAGAGCTGTGGACGAGGGTAAGGCGGTCCAAACAGCCTATCTGGACCTCGCCAAGGCCTTCAACACCATCCCCCACTCTGGAATCATACATAGAAAGGCTCACCCAGACTCTGCTACACTTTGCTGTGAGGGAAAGATTAGTTTGCTTTTTATTTGTTGTATTACTTTATTGCCTTTTTCTATTTTGAATACTGTGATTTGTTTTATTTACCTTGTGTTTTACTTGTGTTCCACTTTTAACTGCATATTAAAACTTGAAAAGAGACCACCGCTCTGTCTCTTGTGAGTCAGCCAGAATTTTTTTCCCCACCCTCCCACCTGGTTACTGTAGTGTTCCTAAACACCACTGTCTTTCTAGTTGCCTTCCCCTTATGTTAATTTGACCATGTATCTCATTTCCTCTCTGTTTTTACTGGCTTAAGTGAGTAAGTACAACATTATCATTTTGAGAAATCACTCCCCTTCAACTATTTAAATTTATTGGCCATCCTACTGTATTGCATAGTACCAGAATGCAAACGTGACCACTCCCTTTCAATCTATCTTCCTGTTTTAAAAATAATGACTCTCCACTAATACCTAACTTTTTAGACAGGTAAAACTTACGTTACCTACTTTCACATCTAACTCCTCTAGTGCACACTGTAGTGTTTAGGATAAACCATTTTTTTCATCTTACCTTTAAGCATCCCTGTGGCTAGCACTTGCTTTAAAACCTGCTGGAAAGCACTAGGAAGTCTTAAACTGATACAAGCACTCAACTCTCCTTGTTAATAAGGAGAAATTAATCGTAGGCACTAAACAGCCTATAATTGCAAAGTACCTTGCTAAGGTAAGGTAAAACAGCTCTTGTACTTTACAAAAAAAACCCACCAAATCAGGCATGTCCAAGGGTCAGCTTCCGGTGATTTCTCCTGTCCACCTGGTGAATCTGGGCATACTGGGGCAATGCAGCAATTGCCTCATGTACACAGAAAACCCTCTCCTCCTACCACCCAACACTACAACCTGCGAGAGATGCACTTATATAGCCAAACTGGAAGCAAAGCTCTCTCCACCCAAAATTGTGCTAGACAGTCAAGAGGAGAAGGTTAACATCTGCACTACACCTCAAGCAACACACAGCCCTTCTAAACCCACACAACCAACACCCACACATAGCAACACTAAACCCACATATGTGGGAGGCCCTTAACAGTAACCTGCCCAAGCACCAAGGACCTCCGAAGCTGAAATGCAAACAATCACCAATCACAACCAAAGTGTCACATAGCTCACAACACCAGTGTGCCACCCAACAACAGCCCCTAAGGCAAGACAACGTACCCAACACTTTAGTCATAGGTGACTCTATAGTCAGGCACACTGATGTCCCACTCACCAGGCTAAACAAGGAGAAAATTACAGTCAGCTGCCTGTCGGGTGTCAGGATCTGCCACATAACGCATGCACTCAAGTCACTCCACAACAATTACAAATATGACTCTGTCATTGTCCATGTTGGAGTGAATGACATGAGACATACCTCCCTGGACTACATGAAAAGAGACATGGAAAAGCTCTCGGATCATGTGGCCCAGGCAGGTATGACCCTAGCCCTGAGTAGCATCCTGCCTTCACCCAGAATTATACCACAGTATAAGAACAAAATGATTGACTTCAAGAATTGGCTAAGGTTCTGGTGTCATTCAAAGGGGGATCCAGTATCTGCCTGGGACGACATGATCGACAGACCACGATGCTTTGCCAGAGATGGTCTGCACCTGTCACCCCTGGGATTCAGGTTACTGGCTAAGGCTCTTGCCACCCCATAGTGCCTTTTTTAGGCAAAGTTCATAGGACAAAACCACCACCGTACCAGGTACAAGCATGCAAAATCTGAAGATAATGCTACTTCAATGATAGAAGTCTAAACCTCAAAATGCACTCTCTCGAGGCACTCCTAAAAATGGAGAACATCGATATCTGTGCAGTAACTGAGACCTGTTCAAGGCTCCAGAGAGCACCCCTGCAATACCAGGCTACAACTCTTACCACACTTTTCAGCCACTAAACTAGGACCGAAACACTAAAGGTGGAGGAGTGTCCATATTCACAACACCAGGCTAGTTGCCCAACACAATGTGTCTGAAATTCTCCAGGTGCAACTAACACTAGGTAAGACTGCAATCCAAATTGCAGCTTGCTACAAATCCCCCACCATGCTCCAAGATTTTCACTACACCTTTCTAAACATACTGGAAAATATTAAGATATAACCAAACACCCTAATACTGGGTGATTTCAACTACCCTGCTATTAGCTGGGAAAACTACTCATGTACCAACACCTTTGCTCAACAGTTCTTGGAATTCATAAATTCCAACGCTCTGGATCAACTAATCATTAGTCCCACCAGGGGCTCCAATATCCTAGACCTGGTCATTACCAACATGGGAAATTGATGCTCCACACCTATGGTCACCCCCTCATTGGTCAGGTCTGACCATAAGCTAATCACCCTTGACATCCACATCCCACCCCCACCCCCACAGTAAGGAAACCTCTGTAAAAAAACTTCTCCAAAGCCAACTTCATGCTACTCAAGTTAGAAGTGACAAACTTCATGACACCCATGCAGATGGGAACTGAAAGTTCGACTGCTGAATCCTAAACTAAGGCACTGTATGAGCACATCCACTCATGCATGAATCATGCCATCCCCAAAAGAACCAAGATGCTCTCCTCCATAAAAAGGAAGCCAATCTGGCGGTGCCCTGCCATAAACAAACTTTACAACAAAAGGAAGAACTGTTAAAGAAGAGAGGAAAATCCCAGGATGCAAAAAACTCCCTTACCAGCCTCAGTAAGAAGCTGAGATCCCTCATAAAATCCTCCAAAGCTAGTTATGAAAATAAAATTGCCAAAGATTCCAAAGACAACCACAAGGCATTCTATAGCTATGTCAATAATCTAAATGGCAATGCTCAGATCTGCTCTGAGCTACAACAGAATGGCATTAAATATACTGATCCCAAGGATATTGCCAATATCCTGGCAGATCGATTCAGTGCAAACTTCACCCCCTCTCACCCCCTAAAGGGCCCATCTCAATACGGAAAGATTGCCAAATTTCGGTAATAATGGCCACACAGGTAAAAAACGCATTCTCCAAAGCTAAGAATACAACATCCATGGGACCAGACAAAATCCCAGGCTGTGTACCACATGAACTACAAAATGAACTGGCACCTCACCTAAGAGTCGTGTTTAATCATAGCCTCACCTCAGGCTTCGTGCCCACTGAGTGGCGCACAACTGCAGTTATCCCACTCCACAAGGGGGATCCACCTTGGATCCCGGGAACTACCGCCCCATCAGTCTGATGAGCCTGATCTGGAAGGCCATGGAACGTATTATCATGGAACTTATAAACAAAGACACTGGCAACCTTCAAACACTGGACCCCACTCAGTTTGTGTTTGTGAAGGGCCGATCTTGTCTCCTGGACCTGACTGACTTCTTCGAATCAGTCTCCAGAGCCGTGGACAAGGGTAAGGTGGTCCACACAGCCTATCTGAACCTTGCCAAGCCCTTCGACACCATCCCCCATGCTGGAATCATAGATAAACTTACTAAGCTGAGCATCAATCCCTATGTCACTCGATGGGTTGCCAACTGGCTTACTGACAGAACCCACACTGTAGAAGTAGCCGACTATAAATCCAGCTTCAGACAAGTGACAAGTGGAGTACCTCACGGTTCAGTCCTGGGACCGCTCTTGTTTGGCATCTACTTCTCTAAAGTACAGGCCAACACTAAGGGACTCTGGCTAACAAAGTTCACAGATGACTGCAAACTGGAAGCCATTATTGAATCTCCAAATGATGTGGATATTCTACAAAAGGGCCTTACAGAAACTGATGCTTGGTGCCAGAGTCATGGGCTCAAGTTTAATGACAAGAAATGTATAGTTATCCCCTTTGGGAAAAAACATGTACCCGTGAATTACATAGGTGGCAGTACAATAAACACCAAAAGTGTGATAAGAGACTTAGGGACACAGGTGGACAGTGGTCTCACCTTCGATAACCACATCGCCACAACAGTCAGGAAATCCTTCTATGTGGCATACGTCATTATTAAGGGCTTTTCATCCAGAAAAAAGGAGATCATTGTCCTACTGTACTCATCCTTCAGTAGATCCATTATAGAATACAATGCCCCATTTGGTATGTACCTCTCAAGACATCTGCAACAACTGAAAAGGCCGCAGAAATACCTCACTAAAAGGATCACAGGCCTAAAGCAGATGCCCTATGCTGACTGTCTAAAAAAACTCCACCTATACTCTGTGGCATATCGTCTACTCAGATGAGATTTCTGCTTAACATACAAGGCCAAACCCTGAGCTGTTGGACATGCTCCACTTAAAGAAATCCCAATCCTTCAGAGACACACGCTCCGGGGATCTAAACCCTGTCATCACAATGAACAAAACATGCTGGAGGCATAGGTTCCTGACCCAGAGACTCCCCAGACTCTGGAATAGACTGCCCATACATGTCAAGCAGACCATCTCCTTAGCCCTCTTCAAAAGGAACCTTGATGACTGGATGGGAGATAGGAAATTCACCCCGGGGATCACGTCAGTCACCCTGCTAGATAGGGGTCCAGGGAAATAAATATTGTGGGAAGAAATATCCAGGGAATTGTTATGGCTAGGCTTGTATAGGCCCTAGGGCTGATAGTCTAGTACCAGCCTATGAACCTACATATATACATATACACGTGGGTGTGTTTGTGTACGTACATATGTAATACTACACACACACACACACACACACACACACACACACACACACACACACACACACACAGATTAATGTGTGTATATAGGTATTTCAGAATGTATTGAATAGTGGCACACTGAAAGTCATAATGCTGAACACAAAATACTGAAATTTCAAAATATTGAAGATTTACACTGTTAACCTCATAATACTTAATAACAGCATGAATGTGCTACATGCATACACTGTACCGGTCTACAGCCTGTTAACAAGAAATATCATTCCCCTTTTAGTGAAATTCAGAAAAGAGAACTAAAATGGGTTCTGTGGGTGGAAGGTCTAGTCCAGGTCTCTACACATGTCGTGGAGAAGATATTTTGATTTCAACATTTTAATATATTTTTTACAAGAAATATCTTTATTAAATTATGATGTGTGACATAGACAATCTTACATTTATATAAATGAAAATAAATCATAATGGCACAATCTCAGTTGCAAACATACCTTACAAACCGTGCCAACACAACTGTAGCTGCAAACATTATACATCACTGTTAATATATTCAGTCATTGTCGGTCAACCATTACATAGCTCATTCAGATCCTGCCTTCTTTTAAACATCATTCCTCCTCTGCATGTAGTGGACCACATTTCACATTTTTGTCCTGTAAAATTTACTCCTACCCTTTTCTAAAGATCCCAGTTCCAGTTGTATTATCTCTGTTACTGTTTTTGTTACGTCTAGTAAAGTTAGTTTAGACACTGATTTCCATTTTCTTCAACATTTTAATATTTTGACATTTCAACATTGTACTTTCAATCTTACATCTTTCAGTACATTGCTTTTCAGTTAATATGTATAGCATATATAGCATTTAATAGTACAGATGGTAACAAACCAGTTTCACAAACAGCTTTCTTCAAAAGGCATAATAGTTGTTTTTTAGCATGCAGCAAAAGAAAAGTGTTTCCTTGGTTCAAACAGAGTAAAATGAGAAGGTAAAGTCAAGTCCTTTGCAACAGAATATCTAGTTCTTTACAACAGCTTCTGCTGTTTCATTGCATACTTGTAGAAATTCTTCACAGAGGAATTTTAAAGAAAATCATTGCTTATCTAATATATACCTGTTTCTCTTTCTTTTATATTTCCCATAAAGCTCATGTTCCTTGTTGAGCTTTGGCCTGCTTTCACTGTTTTGCCAGTCTCAACCAGGCTTGCCAGATCTCTGAATGGACAGGTAGGGACTGTAAGTGAAGACCAAACAAAAAAGAGATCTTTCACACCAAGTGATAGCCCACTGAACTGTTTCGCATTGAACTTTGTGATTTTTGATTAGCTCATATGCCAGTATGCAAGCCAGTCAAAAATCACAAAGCAGAGCTTCTTCTGATCAATGCAAACCAGCCCTCTATTTCACATTGAGCAAAAGTGGCTCCACTTTGTGATTTTTGATTGGCTTGTATGCTGGTATACAAGCCAATCAAAAAAATCACAAAGTAGAACCTCTTCTGTTCAATGTGGAGCAGCTCTCTGTTTTTTTCAGGATTTTAAGAGAGGCAGTGCGGGACTCAGGATTGGGTTGCTGATCTTGGGACAGTCCCACTCAGATAGGGATGTCTAGCAAACCTGGTCTCAGCCTTAAAGGCATAATGTTCTCTGTACCTAGCATACTCAGCAGCCACAACTGTGCTAAAGGCCTCCAGCAAGGAACTATCAAGTCAGCCCTTAGTGTATGAGCTGTATGCCTGGGACAACCCAGCTGCAGTAAAATGGCTGTGACCTGGTGATGGACAGTCATAACACTGTATAGCTGGAGGATTAATGCCCAATGGTACAGTTTAAAACTACAGTCTTTCTTGTCTGTGAAGCCACAAACATTGGGCAGAATGTATGATTGTTAAGTTCTGTTCCTAGCAAATACTGTTTGAAGATGGTGAGGGTCCACTTGATTTCCAGACACTTCCTTTCTGTTGCTGAGTATTGTTTCTCAGTGTGTGTGCGTGTGCATGCGCACCTATGCACACATGCTTTGGGGTAGTGTGAAGTTTATAGATGAACTATTTTGTAGCACTGTTGTTGACTCCAACTACATTTTTTTCATACAACATATAAAACAGATGGAATGTTGCTGCTTCCATCTGCCATCTTTGATATCACTTCATTGACATCTACTTCTGAGGTATCCATGTATACCAGAAACTGTTTGGAGAAGTCAGGAGCTAATCAGTGGAGGCTATGAATACAACAGACATTTCAGTTTTATAAATGTCAGTTCAGCTTCAACTGTCCATTGAAATTTATTTTTGGTTAGGTTAGTCAAAGGGAATGTGAGGGTAGTAAAGATCAGGTTTCATTTGTAATAATAGCTCACCAAGCCCAACAAAAGCCTTAACCTGCTTTTTCAGATTGGTGCTGAACAGTTCTGAAGTGTCTCCTTTTTTCAGCATATGATTCCACTATCCTCCTGCCTGTTATATAGCCCAAAGAGTAAATGCCTGGTATGCCTAACTTGCACTTAGCTGGGTTGTTTGCCAATCCAGATCGGCATAAGGAGTTTAAAATGCCTTGTACTTTAAAGAGATAACGCTCCCAACCTTTGGGAATATGATGTCATCATACAGGTAGGCTGTGCCATATCTGTTATGAGATTTCAGAATCTTGCATTTCAACCTCTAGAATGTTGTGGATGCGCCAGAAGGCAGGTATCAATAGTGAAAGAGTCCTACAGGTACAGACAATGGTATCTCTTCCTTAGCTTCTAGGCTAGTGGAACTTGCCAGTAGCCTTTGGTTACATTTAACGTGGACAGAAATCTAGTCTTGCTCAATTTATCCTCTAGGGGCATGGGATATGAATCAAGTTTAGAGATGCTGTTTAACTTTCTAAAGTCATTGCAAAATCTTATCAGGCTTGAGGACTAGTACAATGGAATTGTTCCACTTACTATGGGATTCTTCTATGATTCCATGTTTAAGCATTTCTGTACCTCTTACCTGACTGCTTAGATTTGTGATTCTGGTATTTGGTAGGGTTTCAAATCTACTTTTTTTTACCAGCGCTGTTTCTGTGTTGTGCTGGAGTGAACTGGTTCTACCAGTCAGCTCTGCAAATATGTCCTTATATCTGACTACGAATTATTATACTTCCTTTATTTTTTTGAGATATGGTAATTACCCTGTTTTTATCTTCAGGACATGCTGCAGGGTTTTATCTTCTCCTGCAGAAACTACTAAAACTTCACTTTCTCTTGAAGGTTTCAGATAATTTCTGTGGTAGAACTGTTCTAGCTTAGTAATAAACCACTAAAAAACAACAGAGGGGCACATTAAAGCTATACCAAAACAAATAAAAAAAAATGCCCCACCCAGGACCCAAATGAAAGTTTAGCTCTTTCTTTCCTTTTAATTCAAGAGATTCATCACAACAAATGACAAGTCAGAAACACATCTTTTATATATAATACATTCAAAATCAAATGTCTAATAAAAAGTTGTGTTTAAAATTAATTAATAAAACAAGCCTAGTTGTTTAAAGGAGCAATCTAAAATACTTTATTTTTTAATAAGCATTTAATATTTATGACATCATTCAAACCTGGCACCTTATCAGCTTTTAATGCAATTTGCCATTTTACTTCTTTAATTTCTAACACATTGTTGAAACTAGCAGTAAAAAAAACTTTGATCAGTGCTATCTAATACAAAAAAACAATTCTTAAAATTACTGCACTCAGATGCACGCTTAGCTACTGTGTTGGTAAAATCCCTTTTTCTAATAGAAGCACAGTGTTCATTAATCCTTTGAGAAAGAACTCTAACCATTTTTCCAGCATAAAAACTTTCACAACTGCAACAGTTAGTTGCCTAAATAAACTAAAGCAGTACTCTTGCAGTTATGTCTTTGTTTAGCCATACTATTCTTATTAAAATGATTGAAAGTGACACTGTGTAGAATTAGTATGCCTACAGTGTTTAAAATTTAAACACAGGTAGGTCCCAACAAAGCCAATACCACCTGAAGGCAAACTACTCCCACTGTTCTCCAATAAAAGCTTAATATTAGAAACTTTTATAGATGAACTGTGGATGATCATCAACAATTCTAACTAAATCACCATTACTCAAAATAGTTTTCCAGTTTTCATGCACCACTTTCTATATTTCTTTGGAGTCAACACTAGTAGGAAATGGAAAAGTGAGACACTTCTCAAAACCACTGGAACAAGAAACATCCTTCTAAAGAATAAACCCACTGGTTAAAATGGGTAGGTATGTACTGTACCTTGAACTAATTACATTGTCCCTAATTTTTTCCAGCTTGAATTTTGGATACCCTCTATCCTGGAACATTTGTATTAAAAGTCCACTTATTTAGAAAAATGGATGTCTTGGCTAATTAGCCTACTTAGGTGTATAATCTGCCCTCTTATAATGTTCCATTTCATAAATTGTGGGTGTTGACACCTAAAATGTAAATAATTGTTAGTAAAAGTTTTATTTCTATGTAATTTACTAATAAAACATTTAGAGTCTCCCTCCACAGTTATATTCAAATCCAAAAAATTGACAACAGTTCCTTTGTCCCCAGTAACAAAAGTTAACCCATTAATACTGCTGTTAATTTGTTTCCAAAATAAATCAAAATCACTCTTGCTGCCTGTCCAAATAAAAAAAACATATCATCAGTGTGTATCTGTTATAGAAAGATATAAATTGAAATAATTCCAATTTGGACAAAACTGCTTTTTCCCACCAACAAAGAACCAAAATAACAAATTATGTTGCAATTTTGGCCCCCCATAGCCACATCACATTTTTGTTGATACAGTAAATTCTCAGTTAACTGGCACCCATATGGATTGGTAGATGCTGGGTTACTGTAGTTTCTGGTTGCTTGAGAGTTACTATTAAAAATAGGCCTGACTAATACTGTACCCTATACTATTTGTCTGATTTGACTTGTTCTCAGGTTGGGGAGAGAGGGAATTTATTCCTGTCTTCCTTTTTACAACTCTAAAACTATAAAAACATAAGGTATGTTTAGGTATGGGGCAGATAAATTGTACTGTATTTCTTTGATTTTTATTTCTGGTTGCTTAATAGTGCTGTTGCTTGAGTTCTGGTTAACTGAGAGTTTATGTAGTTGCACCATCAAATAGAAAAAAATATTGGTTAACACTATATCCAACATAAACAATTATATTGTGTTTATTTTAATATTGTCAAATTTGGTAGCATGACATAAAAAAATTCCTGACAAAGTCTATATCTAAAATATCACCAAAAACAATGAGCAAAGAAACCACATTGACAGTAACTACATTTTTTATTACATTGGAATTCATATTTTTTTAGAAAACCCAAGAAAATCCAGGAATCTTTCAAATAATATTTTGTCTTATTCAAAGGGATTCAGAATACTATTGCTATACATATAAGCTATACTGACCATTTTATTTTGAAGTGCTGAGACAATTGGTCTGAATGGTGGGTTGAGAGGATCTTTATGTATTTTAGGGATACCAAAGATAGTTCCAAGCTGAGGCTGTTCAACAAACAAAAACTCATATAGTGCTAGATCAATATAACCCTGGTTTAAAAGCTCCAACAACAAATCATCCACCTTTCTAAAACTTCTCCTTACAACATCTTTACTAACCAAACCATATATTTTTTGTCACTGAGAAGTTTAAACATAGCTTCTTTATAATTAACACTGTCGATTATCACTAAACCATTGCCTTTATTGGCTTTCCTAAATCTAATATCCTTTATCTTTCTCAGGGACAAAAGTGCCTCACTTTCAATTTTACTCAGATTGTAAAACTTATTTTTAGGTTTATTATCTAATAATAAGTAAAACTCCTTGACACAGAATTCAGAAAAAACATTTAAAGTGGACAAAATGGATGAGTTGACAGTACTGGGTCTTTTAATAGTATTATTAGAATCATACTTAGCAATACCATTTAATATATACTTTAAATTTAACTTCCTAACAAAAAGCTTTAAATCATCTACCAAGTTCACAGTGTTTGCTCTTCTAGCTGGAATAAAACTGAAACCCATTCCTAATATGCTAATTTGATCAGCAGAAAAGGTTAGTGTACTCAAATTGTGCACCTTCCATAATAGTACTACCTTTGACGTCCCCTTCCCAGTTTCCTCATTTTCAATGTTTTTGCCCCTCTGATCAAACCCTTCATTTTTACTGCCAGCAAATGAGAAATGAAAGGGGAAGAAAAATCATGCTGTTGTCCCCTTTCATTGATGTTGTTGGTCACTGCAACAGTAAAAGGATCACCTACTTTCTAGCCATTACCAACAAAATTGTTAGCATTAACAGGTGGAAATTCATTAATGTCCAACAAATTCACTAACTGACTAACAGTAGTAGGGGTTGAAGTCAATGGTGCAGTCTTTAGGTGAGATCCTTCAATCGGATGAGCATTGTTTGTAGAACATGCTGAAAAGTCTAGCTGTTGTAGCGTGTGATTTCTTTCTAAAATATTCAAAAAAATTCCTATGTTCATATACAGGAAGGATGATTGTTTAAAAGATATGTATGAATGTAGTACATGTAGTTCTCTGCTCAACAATCAAAATAAAATTGATACATTTAAATGTGGTTGCTGTAAACAGTACATTCATATCAGTAATGCTGAAGTCATTTATTTGGAAAGTCGTGGTAAAGACTTGAGGTTCCAGTCATAGTCTAACTGTAATTATGTAGGTTTAGTGTACATTTGCACTTGTAGGTGTGGTGCCTTCTATATAGGAAAAAAGTACAGTTGTGTACACTTACCATAAATGTAGATGTTCGAGTGTATTCACTGTTGCAGTCATTACATTTGGGTTATCTGCTTGCAGTAGCCCTCAAGTTGGCCTGATTATCAAAGTCTTGGGTCTTGTGTCGATTGCTGTCTCATCTTCTGTGACTCAGGTAGTCAGGGGTATAAAGCATGCAGCCGACAACTACATCTGTTTTTCTTGCCCAGATGTCAGGTGCACCCCTTAATGGGAAGCAATTAAATGTAAATATATATATATATATATATATATATATATATATATATATATATATATACATACACACACATATACATATATACAAGGTTATACTCCCAGCAAAAAAGCAAGTACACCAAAATGTTTTTAAGTATAGTAAAGGAGAATAGAGGTATAACCAAAAGAAGTCAGGGGGCTGGAGGGAGGGTAACCAGGACTGCAACAGTGAATACACTCAAACATCTACATTTATGGTAAGTGTACACAACTGTACTATGTTCTTCATGTTTTATTACATTTGGGTAGATTCCCAAAGCTAAGGATGGGAGGAGGAATTTAGATAGCATTAGGACCAGCTGCAAGACTGCAGTGGTAAAGCCAGCTCTGGATTTAGAGAAAATTGGCAAATGGTAATGCTTGATGAAAGTATGTACAGAACTCCAGGTAGCAGCTTCTAAGATGTCTCTGGTAGGGACATCTCAGAGAAAGGCTGTAGAGGTAGATGCAGCCCTGGTTGAATGGGGTCTGATCCCCTGTGGGATAGGTTTTCTATGGTGCTTATAGCAGAAATGAATGCAATGGCCTATCCATTTAGAAATGGTTTGCTTTGAAATAGCCTTGCCCTCTGCCCCTGCAGCAAATGCCACCAGCAGTTGTTCAGATTTCCTTTGAGGTTTAGTCCTGTCCAAGTAGAATCTAAGTTGCCTGTGCACGTCTAAGGAGTGCAGTATCGGTTCCCCTTTGTTCTGTGGATTAGGAAAGAAGGTTGGCAAATGAATGGACTGATTAAGAGCCACACTGGATACCACCTTGGGCATGAAAGAGGGATTGGTCGGGAGGGACACCCTGTCTGCATGAAAGATGATGAAAGGCTCCACTGCCATAAGGGCCTGTAATTCAGATACCCTTCTTGATGAAGTGATTGCTAAAAGGAAAGCTGTTTTCCAAGAAAGGAATTTTAACTCTGCACTTGCAGCTGGCTCAGAAGGAAGAAGAGTGAGTTTTTCCAATACAAAGTTATGGTCCCAGGCTGGAGTTGGGGCTCTCCTGGGTGGTCTTAAGTTTTGGCCCTTCTGAGGAACTGCTTGAGCAGCAGATGAGAAAAGAGGGGTGGTTCTGTGTTGTAATGAGCTGAAATGGCTGAGGCGTGAATTTTGATGGAGGAAAAGGAAAGGGCCTTGTGAAGCATCTCAGTTAAGTATTGAAGAATCTTAGGTAACTTGGGCACTGCTGTGGCCATCCCTTGAGTTTGGTTCCAGGCACAGAATCTTTTCCATTTTTCAGCATAAGATTTTCTAGTATTAGGCCTCCTTGCCTCCAAAATGACATCCAACACTTGTTTACTGAGGGATGGTAACGAAGAGATTATGCAGTTAGCCAGGCTGCCAGGTTCAGGGTTTGAAGCTGGGGCTGCAGAATCTGGCTCTCCTGCTGAGACAGCAGGGTAGGCGTCTGAAGCAGGTGCCATGGGGCCAGCTGTGACACACTGCGCAAGAGGGGGTACGAGTGTTGGTCTGGCCAGTCTGGTGCCATCAATATCATCCTTGGTTTGTCTTGTTTGATCTTTAGTAGTACTTTGGAGAGGAGAGGCAGAGGAGGAAAGGCATAAACTGATAGATTTTTCCAGCTGAAGGACAGAGCATCCACTTTCCAAGCTTGTTTGTGAGGAGTGCTTGTGCAGAATTTGTCCATTTGGTAGTTCTGGGGGAAGGCAAACAGGTCAATATCCAGGCTCCCCCATTTGTTTATCAACATTTTGAAAGACTGTGGTTCCAGTTTCCACTCATGTGGGTCCATGAGATTTCTGCTTAGTTTGTCTGCCAGTGTATTTAGTTTTCCTGGCAGGAATTGAGCCTGTAGATTCACTTGGTAGCTCAAAGCTGTGTTCCACAGAGCCATGGCTAGTCTGCAGAGGGGGTAAGAATGGGTACCCCCTGCTTGTTTATGTACCACATAACAGCGGTGTTGTCTGTCTTTACCATTAATTGTCCTGGAAGAATGTTATTCTTGAAGGCTGTCAGAGCATTCTGTAGAGCTAACATTTCTTTTTGATTGATATGCAGGTTCCTTTGACTTGGGTTCCATTTGCCCCGAATGCACTTCTCTGCCAGGTGAGCCCCCCATGCCTAGTCTGATGCGTCTGTTGTTAGGGTTTGGGCGGCAGGGGGTAGAGTGAATGGTAGTCCCTTGTTTTGGTGGCAGGCTTCTGCCCACCAAAGGAATTCTAACCATAGGCAAGGTATAATAGGAATCATTGCTTCTAGATACTGAGAATGTTGACACCATAGGTTTTTTAGATACCATTGTAGTTTCCTCATATGCAGTCTTGCATATGGAATTAGCAGAATGCACGAGGCCATGAATCCCAAGGCTTGCAGTATTTGCCTTGCAGATAGCAGGGTTTTTGTGACCACTAGTTTGAAGTAAGTTGTCAAATGAATTTGTTTCTCTGGCATGAGGAAAGCCATCTGGGAAGTTGTGTTCAAGCTTGCTCCCAGGAATATAATTTGTTGACAGGGTACCAGATGTGATTTCTTTTCATTTATGGTGTACCTCAGACAAGTTAACACCTTTTGTACAAATGCCTGATGGTTCAGAAGTATGTCCTGGCTTTCTATCTGAATTAGACAATCGTCCAGGTATGGGTATATTTGAATATTTATTTGCCTGCAAAATGCAATGACTGGAGCTAGGCACTTTGTGAATACCCTGGGCACAGTAGATAAGCCAAAGGGCAGTGCAGAGAACTGATAGTGCATGCAGCCTGCTTTGAAGCGTAGGCATTTTCTGCAAGATTCCCTGATTTGGATGTGCAGGTAGGCTTCTTTTAAATCCAGTGTTGCCAACCAGGCATCCTTACCTATCATGGGAAGCAACTGGTGAAGCGTTAGCATGTTGAATTTTGGAATCACTAAAAAGGTGTTTAGGATAGACAGGTCCAGGATAGGATACCATGAGTTATCTTTTCTGGGTACCAGGAAAAGTCTTGAGTAGAAACCTTGTCCCTTTTCCTCTTCTGTACAGTCTGAATAGCCTTTAATCTTAAGAGAGAGAGAGTAATTGCTTTTGAGCCTCTGCCCACTGATTTGGGGGCAGATCTGGCCAACCATTTGGGGTTGGTAATGTGTGGAAGTGAAATCTGTATCCTTTGGAAACTATGTTTAAAACCAATTTGTCCTGGGTAATGATTTCTCAATTTTTTGCTTGCAGAGCAATCTTTCCCCCTAAAGGAGCAGTCAGTTGAGAAGTGCTTGGAAGTTTTCAAAGTTAAGTCATTGAGACAGCTTACTATAGGGGGGAGTCTTACTACTCCTTGATTTGGAAGTGGGAGCCCCTCACTGCTTAGACCTGTGCGTACCCTGGGACTGAAGCCTGGGTGTTCTGCTGATTCTGGGTTTGAACTGAGAAGGCCTGGAAGAGGCAGGAAAGGACCAATTTTTTGAGGGCCAATGCCTACTAAATCTAGGAGGCTGCACTTGTAAGAAATCTTTAACAGTTTGCATAGATTTAGCCTTTTCCTCCATCTTTTTAAGAACTTCTTCTGCTTTGTCGCCAAACAGGCAGTCCTGATTTAAGGGAGCATCCAGCAATTTAGTTTTAACATGATCTGGCAAAGATTGCTCCTTAAGCCAAGCATGCCTCCTAAGTACAGACCCAGTGACAGCAGCCCTTCAAGATGCCTCTAGTGAATCAAAACCACATTGCAAAGTATGTTTTCCAACCTGCTCAGCAGAATGCATTAAATCCTGTAAATTTTTATTTTCAGAGCAATCAGGAATCAACATCATTTTCTGTTTAAGCAATCCAATAATATGCTGCTGATACTTTAACATATGAAACTGGCAATGTAAGGCCCTGATGGTCAAGGTTGCAGAGGTGTATACCTTCTTACCCCATCTATCCATGGCCCTGGAATCTCTATCAGGGGGGTAGGATTTTTGGCAGTAGTAGCCTTAATACCCTTAGGTCCCTGTGAAATGGTCTCAGGATCCACAGTAGGATTTTTAAAAAGGAACTTGTGAGAATCAGGAACCCTGTAATATCTGCCAGGTTTTCTGGGAGCAGGAGGTAAAGAATCAGGGGCCAAGCTAGATTCCGAAAAGGCATCGTCAACAATGTCCAGAACAGGAGAGATAGTTAAAGGCCTGTGTTGGGGCAGGAGTAAGAAATATCTAAGCCTCTTTCTAGAATCAGAGTAATCTTGGCTTTCCCAGTGAAAATGCTCCCTAAGAGTATGCAAGGTTTCACCAAAAGAAAAATCCTCTGGGGGAGAAGTAGAGGAAATAGAGTCCTCTACATCAGAATCCTCATAGGTAGATAAGGGTAAATCCTGGTCATCAGAGGAGACAGAAATTTCAGAATCCTGGTCAGAAGTATCATAAGCAAATTTAGTCCTAGGTCTCTTAGAGGGAGAAGGTTGGCTTCCCCCGATTAAAGTAATAAGGTCTTCAGCCATTCTTATCATTTGTTTTTTAGGCCTAGAGGCCTGACCATGAGGTCTGGGCATCGGTTTCCTAGGCATGGTTTGGGTTTTAGGCCTAGAAGAAGAAGATAGCGTTGGTTTAATATGTAAGTCAGTAGGCCTGAATATACCCTCAGAAGCTGGTGCCTGCACAGCAGCTCCGGACCCACAGTTGAAGCATCTCGCGGCATACCGGACTCCGAATGGGTCTCAGTAGAGGCCTGAGAATCTGAAGTAGCGGGTATCAGGGGCTGTGAAAGCGCCTCACTGTGTACTGGCGAACTGGCGACTAGCTTAGGAGAAGTGTCGTTGGCAGCTTTGGACCTAGGCGGCCTGTCTCTGTCTTTATCTTTGCATTTTTTCAGAATGTCAGTAGTCGGGTGGCTTACCGAAGACATATCTGGATAATTAAACCGAGTACCAAAATATTTAGAAGTGAAAATGTACTGATGATGAATAGTTCGTGGATTAAATAAGGCACAAAACTGACAGCGAGGTACATCGTAGTCAGGGCCTAGGCAAGGAATGCAGTACGAATTAAAATCTTTATGAGGTATTTGCTTTCCACAAGAAATACAATTATTGACTTTTACTGACATCGGTTTAGAGCAAGAAAAAGTTTCCCCAATGGGGTACTTAGCTTTAGTTGAAGACTTTGGTTCTGAAACTCGAAAATGAAAATTTCAGGAGTCGGCCAACCGGAGCTTGCAAACTGCTTCTGCTTCGAGCACCACCTGGCAAGAAAGACTGATGCAATTGTGTTGGCTGCATGCTTTATACCCCTGACTACCTGACGTCATGGAAGATGAGACAGCAACCGACACAGGATTCAAGACTTTGATAATCAGGCCTACTGAGGGCTACTGCTAGCAGATAACCCAAATGTAATGACTGCAACAGTGAAACACGAAGAACATCTGACAGGGCACTAAGAAAGCATATATATGAACATGTTTATGATATAACACATAATGTGGAGGCTAATGCTTTGGCTAAACATACAAAAAGTTGTGATAATGTTCATTTAAAGTTTTTTGTTTTAGAACAAGTGCAAAAAATCCAAGAGGAGGAAACTGGGAGGGGGAGGTCTTGAAGTACAGAGAGCTATTTTGGAAATTGACTTTACAAGCCAGCAGATATCCAGGATTAAATTAAATAATTTCAGTTATTCCATTTGTAAGATTGAGAGCAGCAAAATTATAGATGTGCATTGTTGTACATTATCTAAACATATTATTCAAATGTTTTGAGGACATTGGTTCTACAAAAATGTTCATTTTCAAGTTATTTACACACATTTTCATATTTCACGTTTATATTTAACATGTTGGTTTTAATAGTGCTGTATCTTTAAATAAGTTTTGGTTGCTTTATTGAAAATCTTTTTATTGGTGGATTTGAAATGATCATTTAACTTGAGTATATATATATATATATATATATATATATATATATATATATATATATATATATATATATATATTGCACTAGACATTTTATGTCTTTAGTTCTGATGAAGTTCAAGGTGTTTGAACAAAAGCGCTAAACTGTTGTGTTTTACTTGCTGTGATTTATTAAAAAATTTGGGATTACACCTACGGACTACTTATTTCTGCTAAGTGATGTTCCATAGGCAGTGTTTTGTGTTTTAACATAAACTAAGCACATACAAATATTAAAAGTGATGCCAGCCAATGTCAACAAATGTTACTTACCCATGTATTGTCTGTGTACAGATAGCATCAGACAGAGACAGCCCCAAAGAACATGACTCCTAACTGCAGTAATACCAAGGTAAGTATGGAACCTGCAGTAGATGAACAAATGTGTGAGAAGATAAACTATCTGCATACTGTCACTCTCTTACCTATCTACTCTGTGATTCAGACATATATGCAACTGTAAGTCAAACCCAAATGAATAAAGCCTATGGCATAGTCATCATCATTCTCATATGGTGGGGGGAGTGCAGTAGGACAAGGGTAACACCAAATACATGGGATGCTGACCTTACCCAGCAGATGTACCATCACAGACACTGCCTGATCCAGTGTGTTAGTGATCCTATCCATTAAGTCACCCACACAGTTGAGGCAGTCACATAATAGCAAATGTTAACAGAATTCTGTGAAGTAACCATACTAACATGGACAGCACAGCAAGAACTGCCAAACTGCATATGTGTAGTATAGCAACAGTGAAATTTTAAAATCGCTTTCATCTCAAAATTCTTTTTTTCCATTACATATTGAAATACATTCAAAATATTAACATGTAAGCAGTTTGTGTAGACTACAACATAACTTATGAAATAGTGCAGTGATTTGAAGAACAATCTCCTCCAAGTAACTAACAGTAATGTTCTGTCTCTATCCAATTAGTCTGTCTTCTTTCCACTTCCATAGCTGCATCATTACCTTTCCATAGTGTAGATTCACCCCTCTGAGCACTGTGAATATGCAAATGAGGCATGAAATTATTAGCATTCCTGAAAACTTGGGATGTAAATATGGTGTAGGTAGCTATATGACTGTACCTGCCCCAGGACTGCAGGGAGGAGTAATAACAATTGTTAGCTGCTAATGGCTTGCAACTGCTTCTGATTGCTCTTATTACAACAAGCAATACTGAAGTGACTGTTCTCACTGAAGTGTTTTTTCATGTAGACTAGACTTACAATAAAAAGGCATAAGCATCTTGAGAGCTATAAGAACAACCTTAACCTTTTTCATCTTTGTACTAAGAGCATACTGTCCATCCTTGGCTTAAAATCTGTCTGAAATGCTGCTCAGCAATATTACACATTATAACAAAGATGCAAATAAATGGCCATGACATTGCATTTCTGTAGTTAAGCTGAAAAGATATAAAAAAATAACGAAAAGAAGTAGCTTGCAGTGTTGGCAACCTGACATTAAAATGGTGTGGACTATTATTAGTATTGGTCAATATGACATTGATCTAGGGGTTCCCTTCAGAATCTCAAACTACTGAAATCCCAAATTTCAATAGCCCGAGACCAGAAGGGTGAAAGTGCAGAATACCGAAACCCCAGAAGAGTGAAATTCAAAATCCCAAAGTTTGGAGATTTTGAATTAGTGGTTCTGGTTTTGCAGTGTGTGAGTTAGTGGTTGGAGATGTAGGTAAGTGTTTGTGTGTTATGGGTTTTGGGTAGGGGCTTTAGTGTGTGTTTATGTGTTTTGTTAGTGTGATGTGTGTGTGCGAGGGGAATGTAGCGTGTGTGGTGGTGTTTTTGTGTGTCTGTGTAGCGCGACCTCGGAGCTAATATATTTAAGTAGAGGGGTGCAGGGGTGCTTGCCCCCCTGCTTGTATGTAGGTAGGTGTTTGTGTATGTGAAGAGAGGTGTATGTTTGTGTTTGCAGTATGTTTAGTGTAGAAGTCACGATTTTAAGTTTCGGGCTTCTGGGGTTTCGAGTTTATGGATTTTCAGCTTCATGGTCTCGAGATAATGAAATTAGAGATTTCAGTATTTCGAGATTATGAAGTGAATCCTGATCTAGACATGTTCAAGCAATGAGGCTAATGCTTTGGCTAAACATACAAAAAGTTGTGATAATGTTCATTTAAAGTTTTTTGTTTTAGAACAAGTGCAAAAAATCCAAGAGGAGGAAACTGGGAGGGGGGAGGTCTTGAAGTAATATTTTCTAGTCCTGTGTTGGTGGCAAAGAGGGATAAGAAACACAACAGAGTGCGTTTTGTTATTGCACTGAGTTGAAGTTTCAGTTCCAGATAGTGTGCTTTAGGTTAGCGTTAATGCATATTTTCTGAGCATATGGTGAGGTTGTACCACACACAGAACTGCAAAACTTCACATTCCTACCTTTTCATTAGTATTACCCTATATTTGTTACTACTGACAATTGTTTTTTTTTTGTTTTTTTTTTTCATGTTCCTCATTTATGCACATTTTCGCAGGGCGCACTCTTGAATGGCAGCATTACAAATTAATGAATGAGAGTCCATTGTCCTAGGTACAAACTGAGAAATGTCATTTGTCCTGCCATCAGTAGTGCATTTCACACTCTGAAGAGCAGTAAGTGAATAAATTCTACATTTCTTCTAAGTATAATTGCAGCACATGGGTTCACTTTTAAAGAGACACAAAAGATGATGGAGGGTTTGAAGCCACATGCTGCTTGGAATGTTTGCAGCAGGTGTGAAAATGCAGCTTGTGATTTCTTGAGTGGAATATAAATTGTCACATATGTTCTTGTGTCTGTGTAATTTCAACAGCTTAGCAGAGAGCAAACTGGGCTCACAGTTGATGGAATCTTCTTTAGCGCAATTGTGTTTGGCACTGATGCATCGTATGTCTAATGAGTGAGTGATGTGCACATTTTGCATATCTGTTTCTGTGGCAGAAGCTGTAAATGCAGTGACTTTGGTCCCTTACACTTTCTCTGGGGTTCAAATCCATACACTGTGAAGGGACTGTAGAAGTTATTTCTCCTGATGTAGGAATCACTTTCATCATAACTTCATATGTTTTTTCCTGTTGCTCATCTTGTGCACTTGCTGCTGCTGAGCAGTGTGCAAACAAGCTTTCCTGCTTAAGGAAAAAAGGTGAAAAATGTTATTTGGGCAGCCTTCTGTGGCACAAACATGCTTAGCAGTAATGTGTGAACATCAGCACTTTGGACAGTTCTAAGTAGAGAACATCCAGCTGCTATGTAACTGTCTCTGTGGCACAAGGTGTAAGTGTACTGGCTATAGTAATAGAATACAAGTGATCCAGAGTTTAAAACCAGATAATACTTATTTTTACAAAGTTTGTCAGAAAGCAATTTCTAATAACACTTTGATTAGGAAGGTAACACTGCATACAAATGGCTATCATAGGTTGGTACTAGGCTATCAGCCCTAGGGCCTATACATGCCTAGCCAAACAATTCCCCGGATATTTCTTCCCACAATATTTACTTCCATGGACCCCTGTCTAGCAGGGCGACTGACGTGATCCCCTGGGTGATTTTCCTATCTCCCATCCAATTGTCAAGGTTCCTTTTGATGATGGCCAAGGAGGCGGTCTGCTTGACATGTATGGGCAGTCTATTCGAGAGTATGGGGAGTCTCTCGGTCAGGAACCTATCCTTCCAGCATGTTTTGTTTATTGTGATGACAAGGTTTAGATCCCTGGAGCATGTGGCTCTGAGGGATTGGCATTTCTTTAAGTGGAGCATGTCCAACAGCTCAGGGGTTGACATGGCCTTGTATGTTAAGCAGAGATCGCCTCTGAGTAGACGATATGCCACAGAGTACAGCTGGAGTTTTTTTAGACGGTCAGCATAAAGCATCTGCTTTATGCCTGTGATTCTTTTAGTGAGGTATTTCTGCAGCCTTTTCAGCTGTTGCAGATGTCTTGTGAGGTACATACCAAATGGGGCGTTGTACTCTATAATGGGTCTAAAGAGGGATGAGTACAGTGGGACATTGACCTCCTTTTTTTCTGGATGAAAAGCCCTTAGTGATGAGGTGTGCCAGATAGAAGGATTTCCTGACTGTTGTGGCGATGTGGTTATCGAAGGTGAGACCCACTGTCCACCTGTGTCCCTAAGTCTCTCGTCACAATTTCGGTGTTGAGTGTACTGCCACCTATGTGGTAATTCATGGGTACATGGTTTTTCCCAAAGGGGATAACTATACATTCCTTGGCATTAAGCTTGAGCCCATGACTCTGGTACCAAGCATCTGTTTCTGTAAGGCCCTTATGTAGAATATCCACATAATTTGGGGATTCAATAATGGCTCCCAGTTTGCAGTCATCTGCGAACTTTGTTAACCAGAGTCCCTTAGTGTCGGCCTGTACTTCAGAGAAGTAGATGCCAAACAAGAGTGGTCCCAGGACTGAACCCTGAGGTACTCCACTTGTCACTTGTCTGGAGCTGGATTTGGAGTCAGCTACTTTTACAGTCTGGGTTCTGTCAGTAAGCCAGCTGGCAATCCATCGAGTGACGTAGGGATTTATGAACAGCTTAGTAAGTTTATCTATGATTCCAGAGTGGGGGATGGTGTTGAAGGCTTTGGCAAGGTCCAGATAGGCTGTGTGGACTGCCTTACCCTCGTCCACAGCTCTGGAGACTGATTCAAAGAAGTCAATCAGGTTCAGGAGACAAGATTGGCCCTTCACGAACCCAAACTGGTGGGGTCCAGTGTTTGAAGACTGCCAATGTCTTTGTTTATAAGTTCCATGATAATGCGTTCCATGCCTTTGCAGATCAGGCTCGTCAGACTGATGGGATGGTAGTTCCCGGGATCCATGGTGGATCCTCCCTTGTGGAGTGGGATAACTGTAGCTGTGCGTAACTCAGTGGGCATGAAGCCTGAGGTGAGGCTATGATTAAACATGACACTTAGGTGAGGTGCCAGTTAATTTTGTAGTTCATGTGGTACACAGCCCGGTATGTCATCTGGTTCCATGGATGCTGTATTCTTAGCTTTGGAGAGTGCGGTTTCTACCTGTGTGGCCATGATTACTGGAATTTGGCAATCTTTTGGTACTGAGATGGGCCCTTTAATTAATGGTTTTATAAGTTAATATTTGTAAGTACTATATGTCATTACCGACTTAGTTATGAAACACAGTTGAATGTGTGTGTAATTGTTTAAGCAGAATATTTTTGATAATGGAACAAAAATGCACTTGCATATCTATGATGGGTAGAATACCTAAGCTAAAATCATCCTCTCTGCTCACGTAGGCGAGTTCTGTGCTTAGAAGAGTATGTGTAGTGAGGTATGTATGTATGTATCATACCCCAACCTGTATTAATCAGCTCCTGAAAGTCTATCCATCTGACATACATTTACAAACAGTATTACTGCCTGTTTCATGGGAATACATTTTACAGGACTTTGTAAAGTCACACACACAGGCCTATGTGGTGTAAATCTCCATTCATACAGAATTCAGTTTATCTATAATGAAGATGGTTGAGAATGAGTTTTCCTGTAGCACTGACACATAATCACCCTGAATGAAATTATGCATTTGCTGTTCTCTAGGTTTGATTATCACATCAGCCAACTAACTTTTTACAGTGTGTAATTCCAGACAGTTATGTGCCAAGTAATCTTATTTAACACCCAAAACACAAAGAATATCAAGGCAAGCCAATGATGCTGTCAGTGCTGACTATCTGAAAAAAGTGTGAATATGTTGAGCATGTCACATGGCAAACCTCACTGCCATGTTTCACATGTCCTTTGCTGTTTGATAAAATACCTTTCACTTACAAACGCCTCTTTATGCTTATCATAGTGCAAATGCAGTTGGCATGGTTTTGCATGTTTATGCACTAGCCATTAAATGCGAGATTGGTATTTGGCACCAGTGCATACTTAGAGTTCCTGCTTCACTTCTGGAGGCATGGCTGGTGTGAAAGATGATGGTGCTGAACTTAGAGCACAAAGATGGGGTGTTGTGGAGTCCAGGATATTTGTGGAACTCCTCATGAAGTGATACAGCTATAGGCTGCTGCACAGAGACACACTGGAGAGAACTGGCATCACCACTATAGTAACTTGAAACTGTGCAAGAAGGACCTCCTTAGCCCATTGGAGGATGAGTTTAGGACTGCTGACATTCCACAGTTGTGTAAGTATATTGACCTATCTGTATTAAATGATATAGAACACAGTACCCAAGACTATTACTCAGTATGCTTTCATGTTTCTTCTTGTCCTCTTCTGTTTTGTACAGCTGCTGAAAACATTGCAGCAAACTGTGAGGCACAACAAGAGAGAGGCTTGGGGTGTGTATGCATCACGTGATTACTGTAAGTCTGGTACCTTCTGCAGTTGTATGCAATATTGTAAGATTGTAATGAATAGCTGTATTTATGATATCATAGCAGTGCAGTTGATTAAAGGTGCAACACAGTAAGACCTTCTCAGCATACCTGGATGTGGCAAAGGTATTTAGACTGGATAATCATAATTCTTTATTTTCTGAAATTATATAATTATGTGATATACCATACATCTAATTCTCTCTCTTTTTTCTCTCACCCCACATCTTCTGTCTCAATTTTTAATTTATTTTTTAGGGAGGGGCAAGGAATAAGTTATATGTCTAAGAATGCTCTGTTGTCATACATTTCTGTTTACAAAACCTGACATCCAGCCTGCAATTCGGCCTGCCAGCCATCTCTCCACAGGTTGCAGCACTGACACCAAGCACTTCAGGGTCCCAAGCTGTCAGCATTGCCTCTACAACCCCTGCCCTACCTGCCCCTGCCACATCAGGCAGCTCTTCCCCAACAGCTGGTGCATTGATACCCTCCAGGAGTAGTATTAGTGGAGGTGGAGATTTTGTCACCTGCCAAGAGTTGACGGGGCTGGTGGAGAATATTATGGAAAGGAAATTGGTGCCCGAATCAGCCGTGTCTAAAAAGGTGCTTTGTCACATTGCCAAGATGATAACACGTCAAGTACTGACACAGGAAACTGAGACAAGAGACAATGATGACAGTTCTGGGGGTGAGGACTAAATTCTCACTGTTCTCAGGCTTGATGTGGCTGCTCCTCCAATGCCCCCTACTTATCCCCAATCATGGCATCCCCCAATCTTTTGTGTCCACCACCATCCTTGTCTGTCCTGTATGTCTGCACCTGCTTCCTCATCTAACCTTCCTCCTTGACCCTCACTTTGCTAAGCACCTTCCCCAACATTCCTTTCTCTTTGAAAGAAAAAAAGTAAAAAATGGGTAGCTGACCCACAAAAAATAATGATCCATACATAGTTCTTCACTTTCACCTGTGTGTCTTCTTGACACACTTGGTCTGATGCAACTTGCTAGACAACATTATTCTGTTGTTGTCACTTACCCTTGGTGTGGCGACAGTCCAAAATCAGCAAATATTGGCTACACTTTTACATTTATGTTGTGAGGAAGTGGATAGCTATGGTTTACTCCCACTATTTCCTCTATTCTTTCCCTCTGCCCCCCAGCCCATTTCACCACTTTCCTATCAAACCATTTTCACACATTTAATCTGGTCAAAAAATAGAATCACACAAAGCACACATAGCTGACTCATAAGAAAGCCTTCAATTAGTTTGCCTCAGCATTTGCATGAACATTGGCATTGCACCCCAGTGCCGAGTGACAGGGAATGGCTGTTTATGTGCTATGGTGAAACTTAGCCAGTTGTTGTCATCGCCCACAGTAGTCCAGTAAGCCTCATGCAAAGGTATTTAAACATACTGTTGCACTCTCAGAATGCAGAGTAAAATCAGAATAAAGGCAGTAGTGTGTAACAGTTTCTCTAACAGATCTGTGAATACTGGATGTAACAAAGTGCAACTTTCTCTGTGGACCATTAACATAAATCACTTCTCTGAAAATTGCTTTTTGGCTACAGCATCAAAGGTTGACGTCCAGATGTATGTCACATTATTTCTTACTGTAATGTTATACCTCTATGGTATGTTTAATGATATACAACTTAAGTTTTACCCAGTAACAACCTCTAATGAGCAGATTTTTAATACTGTTGCAAAAAAGCATTTGTAAACACATCCATGACCATTAGGAAGACTTATTAAACCACCCTTTTCCACCCATGTCATCATCCATTTTTGCCTGTCCTACAGCTTCTTTATCTCCACAGGTATCACTTACTGATACAGGGGATGAGTGAGACACACCATAAAGATGTACATTAATGACCTGTAACACAATCCTTTAATATGTGTCTCTATTCCTGTCTGTCTTCATTTGTACTGGTGATTGTTCATTAGGCTGATGGACGTAAATGTCACAGTCTGATGTTGCCTCTTTAATTCTTCCTCACCACTGGGTTTAAGATCCAACCCTCGGATCTGACTCGGCAGCTCTTCTCCAAGACTTCAGATCCAAGCCTATAGCTCCTTCCTTTACCCATAATCCCCCACAGCTTCCTCCAACTCCTCAGATCTCATTTGTCGCGTTCAAGACCACATGAACAATCCAGCCTGACAGTATCCTTTTCTGTTAATCATTTTTGTTCTTAGTCCTCCTCCCTTGTTAGTGGTTTGTGTGGTGTTTAGTGTAGTTTAGTGTAGCTTTAGATAACATCTTAGGTAGTTTAAATAGTTTACATAGTTTGAATAGTTTAAGTAGTTTTTCTAGTGTTCCATTTATATAGGATAGGTAGTGTTAGTTAATATTTGTAAGGATACTTAAATTAGTAGAAGTTATATTGTTAATTAGTGTTAATTCTCTGCTGTTTAGATTTTGTAGTTTTTGCTGGCATCAGGGAGATTGTGTGTGTGTGTGTGTGTGTGTGTGTGTGTGTGTGTGTGTGTGTGTGTGTGTGTGTGTGTGTGTGTGTGTGTGCGCATGTGCATGTGTGTGTGTGTGTGTGTGTGTGTGTGTGTGTGTGTGTGTGTGTGTGTGTGTGTGTGTGTGTGTGTGTGTGTGTGTGTGTGCGCATGTGCGCGTGCATGTGTGTGTGTGTGTGTGTGCGTGCGTGCATGTGCATGTGTGTGTGTGTGTGTGTGTGTGTGTGTGTGTGTGTGTGTGTGTGTGTGTGTGTGTGTGCGCATGCGTGCGTGTGTGTTAAGCTCCATAACAACCTTGCTTCTCTTTATCTTTTTGTCTTGATATTAAGTCATGTCAGAGAGAACAGATAAATCTACTGGATTCAAGAAATGCACTTCTTGTGGGCATAAGTTCCCCAATTCAGATGCCCACAAGAAGTGTGTTTACTGTTTAGGTGCCACACTTCTTGAAAAGGACTGTCAGATTTGTGCCACCTTTAATCCGAGATCGGAGAAAGAAACTGATTTTGAGAGATCTGCTTCCTGCAAGGGCTCAACCCCTCTACTCCAACATCCTCTGATCCTAAGAAGAAACCTCTGAAGTCTCCATCCTCCCTGTTGGAGCCTTCTTCAAAGAGATCCAAGAGTTTGGATCCTGATTCTTTGGATCCAACTTCTATTCAACCTGCCTCGCATCCTGTTCACCCCTTGGATCCTATGGCTTTGGGTGTTTTAACCAGTTCCCCTGTTCTCATAGCTTCGGATCCAAAGGCTTCAGATCTGGGAACAAAGCTTTGTATTATGGATCCTAACATCCAAACAGTCTTGCTGACTCTGCCAGAAAAGATCTTCCAAACTCCCTCCAAGTCATCCAGACCACCTTCTACTACTTCCTCCAGATCTTCCAGGAGTTTGTCCAAAGTTGACATGGACAGAATGATTTAAATGTTACTTAGAGCTCAGATTCTGTTGGGGATACTTCCAGCTCCGTCTCCTATTGGATCTGAGAGCCTCCCATCCAGAAATAGACTTTGTCTTCTCCGATCTGACCCTGAGCTTCAGAGTCCAGGGATCCGAGATGCCCAAGTGGTATGGAGCTAGATCCAAAGTCTCATCATGTCTCGGATCTGATGGCTAACCTGACCAGCTCAGCTCATTTCTCTTTGAGTCAGAGTGGGTCTCAGATCTGACAGGTCTGCGCCATGTCCAAGTGGCAGGCTCTGCTCCAATTAGCTCAGAGACATCCCTTCCCTTAAGAGCTTTGGTCCTAGACAGCTTGGGTCTGATCTTATTTGGAAAGCATAGATCCAGGGATGTCCACAGGTTCCTTTCCTAGCCTGCTTTGGCCCCAAGAAGGAGGCAGTGGTTTCCCTGGATTCATCTGCTTTCTGGGTTGTAGAAAGGGTGTTCTTCATAACTGTGGACATTGTCCTCTTGTATCCTGGCTCCCTCCCCTTATCCTCCAACTCTTGTAAGCTCAGAACCCATGATTTCTGTCCAGTCAGGTCAGCCAGTTCCAGAAGGCCCCAGTGACATCCCCCCAAGGCACCCCTCCTCTTCCAATACCTCCCAAGACCACACCACTGAGGAGGTCCTCCAGAAAAGGACATGTAAAAGGAAACACATAGACTCCCCCATGGAGTCTCTCAAAAAGGACATGGACTTTAAGGAAGGTGAAGGGTCCCTCAGCTCTGCACAAAATGATGTTTTCTTTGGAGACATCATGGAAATCCTTAGCCAGAGGGGTGGTTGGTCAGCCCAAAATCCTTCACCAGAAGAGTCTGTGCTGTTGGAGGCCTTTGGGGACTGGCGCATCTACATCTTGGGTGACTTCCCCGGTGGATGGCCTCATTGACCTAGTCTCCTGCCGGGCCTGGAAAGAACAGGACATATTTGAACTTATCCCAAAATGACCTGATAAGATTCTATCACCACCTGATGATCATCAGTACTTGAGCAAAGGTGTTGTAGTTGATACCATCATTGTGGCAGCAGCAATGAAAAAGGATCCATCACAAAAGAGCTCCACCGTCCATCTTCCGAACAAAGAGTCTAGAGCGATGGACAGGATTGAGAAACTTGTTTATGCCTCAGCAATTTTTGTGCTAAGGTCATTAAATTATATGGCACATTTTACATGCCTGCAAAGGGATTTGATTAAGAAATTGTCAAATTCTCTTGTCGAGTTCACTACAGAAGAGGACTTCAGGAAGGTTTCTCCGCAGTTGGCCACTCTTACTTCTACTCCCAATTTGTCGATAAGGTTAATTTCCCATGCTGCAGAAGGCACCTCTTGAGCAGCCAGATCATGCATACCTATGTGTCGTCATGCCTGGACAAGGATCTGTGATTTCATGGAATCCTTTAAGGCATCTTTTATTAATGCCCCTTTTGATGGTTCCTCCCTTTTTGGACTGTCAGTTAAAGAAATGCTTACCCATAGCGAGCAGGAAGGGAAGACCCTGTCTGCCATTGGCATCAAGTATTCACCCCTTGGCTCTGTAAGTCTCAGGGTCCTTTCCTAGACATGTGGGGAGATTCCCCTTCCAGAGGTAGAGGTAGAGGTTTCAATGACAGATGCTGCCGTAGAGGCAGAGGGGGTCCACAGAAATAGAGTTTTCAGGATTCTTTCCCCAATAAACCCTATCAGCGCTCCTAAATGCAGTGCTCGGCTGCTCTTCTCTGTCGGGGGTTGTTTGCTCTGCAGTCAGCAGCCTGGACAAAAATCACAAAAAACAGCTGGGTGTTAAACATCATATCTACATGATATTACATCCCCTTTTCCCTTCCCCCTGTAGTAACAAACAAAAAGCTCCCTGATGTTCCATCCAATCAGTGGGAGTCAACAACTCTAGAGGTTCAAAAGCTGCTTCAAAAAAGAGTCATCCAAAAGGTCCCAACTCAGCAAATAGGATCTGGAACTTACTCCCAATTACTTTTGGTGCCAAAGAAAATGGGGCACCAAAGACAAATAAGCAAAAATAAACTGCACAGCATTGTACACGGTCAGAAACTTTAATAGTCACAGAAAAAAATAAAAAAGGTTAGCGCTTTCACGACTCACAGGTCGCTTCATCAGACAATTTAAAAGAAACTAAAAACATCTTATATAGCAGCATCATGATGTCAGCTGATGCAATTATCTATTTAAAGAAAAACATTCCCAAAGTTTTATTTAAAAATAAAAATATAATATATAGAAAAAAAAATATATATAATAACATCTTTATATCTAAAACATCTAAAAATGTCCATGAGATAAGGTGCTGAAGAGTATATAAATATTTTCATAAAAATTCTTTAAAAAAATGTACAGATATGGAAAGTATTTATTTATCTTTTAAGGGACGTGCTTTCAAGAAAGGTTTTAATGAAAACATATTATTGAGGCCAGGGGGTTTCTCCATCTCTTCTCAGCGGCCTCTGTCTGATTTTCCAAATCACCTCCTCTAATAGTGTCATCAATAACCTGTAATATTAAACATTTAAAAATATGTGAAGAATCTGTCTGTGCAACATGGGTTGCTAGAGCATTCGTTTCCTTTTTATTTTTAATATCTCTAATGTGTTCTAAGATTCTGTCCTTGAAACACCTATTTGTTTTTCCCACATAGTACACATGACATTTCTCACAAAATGAAAAATAAACAATGTTTGCAGTTCTGCAATCTGCATAATGATGCAGTTAAATATTACAATTACAAAAGGGATGTCTATAAGTAGCATTCCTATATATATGCCTACATGCTGAGCATTTCCTGCTTGGGAAAGTACCTGTCCTCATAGAAATAGATTTAACAGTGGAAGTAGGTTTATTACAGAGATGTTGCTTCAAAGACTTATTTCTAAATGAAAAGGAGGGGGTGGAACCAGTTTTATTCATAAAACCTGGAATATCACATAGAATGTTCCAGTTTTTCTTAATGATTTCACAATAACTATCAATATCAGTTGAATATTGAAGGACAACTGTAAAAGTGTCCGTAGTATTGGAAGAAGATGTAACAGAATGTGGTTCACTTATTGTGGTATCAAAAAATGGTTTACATCTACTTGACCTCAGAGTCAATGCTTTGATTGTCACATCTATATCTAATTCAGTATAACCCCGTTCTAGGAATTCTAGTTTAGCTTCTGTGAGAGCTTTTCTAGCATCTATATCATTGCTATGCAAGCGAAGCACTCTAAAGATTTGTCCCTTGAGCACATTTCTAGGAGTGTGTCTCGGATGCATACTTTTTTTGTGTAGGAGGGTGTTTTTCCTTGTGGGTTTCTTAAAAATACTGCTAGAGACTACATTCAATTCAGACTTTTTGAGAAGTACATCTAGAAATTCTTTTCTAAACTATATAGGTACAAACGCTTACAATGGCAAGGTTTGCACATACAAGTCTCCCTGCAACACCAAGTCATTCCAAGGGGGCTTAGAGTACTCAATATGCCGAGCTATGGAACTGAATATCCTGAATTGTTAAGGAGATGGCAAGAGTTAAATTTGCAATTTAGTGCTCAGTACATTAACTTGCTGATAGACTTCTTCCTTCCTAAGGAAAATGATTTGAAAAATGAAATTATTTTGTGTCAAAATGCGATTTATAATCTTTTACCCTGGGTAGAATTGGAGACAAACTTGATCAATTACAGGATAACATCATCTCTTATGAGAAACGTTTACAGCTCACTAAAGTTAAGAAATTGCAGAGAGACTGCAAAGACTTTCAAAATCAGCAACTCTTTTCCTGGCCTAGGGACTCTGCTGATAGACTTGTTAGAGGTTCTGTCAATCAATTAAGCAACCAACGAAATATGCCTATTCAAGTTGCGAACGCAATGCCTACTTCAACATCTTTAGTGTGTGCGAAGACAACGGCTCATAAGCAACAATCCGTTTCTTCAGCTAACGGAAATACAGACCAGCCTGTATTTTTAGCTTCAATGACTAATAATGCTTTAAATCTTAAAGAAAGCTCCATTAATAACATGTATGGAGAGGTATTACCTTCCACATCAATGACATGCAACAATGTCGTACAGGTTTCTGCTTCAAATGCTGTTTTGAATTTGACTGGCTCTACCAATTTGGTGCATAACAACGCTGCAGCCGTTTTTTTACTCAGGGACCCTCTACCTATAAAGAATCGCTGGAGAAGCACAACAAGGAAGGGGAGTCTGCAAAGTTTCTCCATTTTAGAAAAGAATTAACTAACAGTGAAAAGAAGACGCCAGTAAATACAGGTCTCATTTTTAACATTTCTTCTATAGAATTAACTGCTGAACATATGTCGCTATTAAATAAAGGTCTCTTCTTCATTCCTGCGAAGAGAGCAGACATGCTGAGATGTTAAAAGATTTAAGGCTCCTAGGAAGGAGTCTTACTTTGAAAAGTATGTTTTGTGATAACACAAGCAGTACTTATAACTCTTACAAGAAACCTAGTACTTTTAGTCCTAGTTTTGACTTGGTAGTCCAATCGTTTATTAATGTATGCAAGTTTGAATTTAGACAGCTTTTCATTGAAGGAACTACAAGTAACTTTTATAACACGTCTAGTAGTGACCTTTTAGCTTTAAATGAACATAAACTGTTACACTCAATTGTAATCAAACCAGCTGACAAAGGTGGAGGGATAGTGGTTTTGGACAAGATTTAAAACAAATGTTGATACTGCTTAATGATTTAAACACATAACACATTTCTAAACCAGTTGCTAATAGCATTATGGAAAATTTGTTTTTTCTAGTGTTTGATTTACTAATGACAAAACTTATTAATGAAGATTTGTTTAAGTTTTTTAATGTAGTCCTTCCACTAATTCCAATGATATATATGGATTACCCAAAATCCATAAAAATAAGAATGTTCCACCTGTGAGACCTATTGTGGCTGGTACTGGATGGTGTACTGAACCACTATCTATTTTTTTAGAAAATTACTTACATACAATATTAGATACGTGTCATACTATTTTGAAGGATACAAAATCATTTTTAGAAAGATTATATACTCGACTTTTGATTATTGACAGTGATTATATTTATGTTACACTAGATGTTGTGGTGGTGGTGCTGCGGTAGCATTGTCGCCTCACAGTAAGACATTGTCCCGTTTGATTCTCAGTTAGAGCATCTTCTGTGTGGCAACATGCGTGAATGGGTGTTCCTTCGTTGAAGGTTGTGCGTCAGGCCCGGCAAGTCGGCACGTAAAAATCTACTGCCAATCATTAGCGGACCGGAGTTCTGCTGTGGCAACCCCTAACCGGGAAAAGCCGAAAGACACAACAACACTAGATGTTGAATCGCTTTTTACTAGTATCCCTAATGACAAGGGCATTGAAATGATCAGGGAGTTTCTGACTGTCAACAATTGTTATTCTAGTGAAAAAGTGACATTGTTCTGTGCATTGTTGGAAATTGTTCTTGAAAATAATATTTTTACTTTTGAAAATGATATTTATCTTCAGAAGATTGGCGTAGCTATGGGCACAGCTTGTGCCCATAGCTACGCCAATTTAGTTCTGGCACAGTAGGAACATACATCTATATTAACAACAACTAATGAGCACTGTGATAAAATTCTCTGGTATGTCCGTTTTGTGGATGACATTTTTTTGTTATGGAAAGGTGACACACAGGAATTAGATAACTTTGTTGCTTATATGAATAGTACAACTGATTTCTTGAAGTTTACACTTAGATATTCTTATATTGAAATAGAATTTCTAGATGTACTTCTCAAAAAGTCTGAATTGAATGTAGTCTCCAGCAGTATTTTTAAGAAACCCACAAGGAAAAACACCCTCCTACACAAAAGAAGTATGCATCCGAGACACATTCCTAGAAATGTGCTCAAGGGACAAATCTTTAGAGTGCTTCGCTTGCATAACAATGATATAGATGCTAGAAAAGCTCTCACAGAAGCTAAACTAGAATTCCTAGAATGGGGTTATACTGAATTAGATATAGATATGACAATCAAAGCATTGACTCTGAGGTCAAGTAGATGTAAACCATTTTTTGATACCACAATAAGTGAACCACATTCTGTTACATCTTCCTCCAATACTACGGACACTTTTACAGTTGTCCTTCAATATTCAACTGATATTGATAGTTATTGTGAAATCATTAAGAAAAACTGGAACATTCTATGTGATATTCCAGGTTTTATGAATAAAATTGGTTCCACCCCCTCCTTTTCATTTAGAAATAACAAGTCTTTGAAGCAACATCTCCATAATAAACCTACTTCCACTGTTAAATCTATTTCTATGAGGACAGGTACTTTTCCATGCAGGAAATGCTCAGCATGAAGGCATATATATAGGAATCCTTCTTATAGACATCCCTTTTGTAATTTTAATATTTCACTGCATCATTATGCAGATTGCAGAACTGCAAACATTGTTTATTTTTCATTTTGTGAGAAATGTCATGTGTACTATGTGGGAAAAACAAATAGGTGTTTCAAGGACAGAATCTTAGAACACATTAGAGATATTAAAAATAAAAAGGAAACAAATGCTCTAGCAACCCATGTTGCACAGACAGATTCTTCACATATTTTGAAATTTTTAATATTACAGGTTATTGATGACATTATTAGAGGAGGTGATCTGGAAAATCAGACAGAGGCCGCTGAGCAGAGATGGAGAAACCCCCTGGCCTCAATAATATGTTTTCATTAAAACCTTTCTTGAAAGCACGTCCCTTAAAACATAAATAAATACTTTCCATAACTGTACATTTTTTAAAGAATTTTTATGAAAATATTTATATACTCTTCAGCACCTTATCTCATGGACATTTTTAGATGTTTTAGATATAAAGATATTATATCTATATTTTTTCTATATATTTTATTTTTATTTTTAAATAAAACTTTGGGAATGTTTTTCTTTAAATAGATAATTGCATCAGCTGACATCATGATGCTGCTATATAAGATGTTTTTAGTTTGTTTTAAATTGTCTGATGAAGCGACCTGTGAGTAGTGAAAGCGCTAACCTGTTTTATTTTTTCTGTGACTATTAAAGTTTCTGACCGTGTACATTGCTGTGCAGTTTATTTTTGCTTATTTTACATTTTTTACTGCACTATACTGCACCCTGTACCCGTTTTTTGTTCTTTTATCACCAAAGACAAATCCTAGATCTAAGCAGACTGAACCAGTTTGTAAAGAAGTCCAAGTTCTGGATGGTTACAGTACAGTCCATTCTGCCACTTCTGTGTGAGGATGATTGGATGTGCTCCATAGATTTCCAGGGCATGTACTACCACATAAAGATAGACAGGCGCTCCAGGAAATTTCTGCAATTCTGGCTGGGAGCCAGTTAATACCAGTTCAGATCACTGCCCTGTGGACTCACCACATCCCCTCCAGGTGTTTACCAAATGCATGGCAGTGGTGGCAGCTCCAAGGATTCCAGGTGTGTCCATACTTAGACGACTGGCTCCTGACTGCCTCAACCATGCATTAACTGCTACAGACTATAGGCTGTCTGCTCAATATCTCCAGATCCTTAGGGATTTGTATAAATTTTGCAAAATCAAGACTAGATTCATCACAAAACATAAAATTCATTGGGAATCAGCTGGACACTCAAAGGATGGTGCCATATGTACCATTGCAGAGGATAATGACCCTATTAAATCAGATATAGGACATGTTGTCTCACCCTTCTTCTCCATCAAGACTGGTCCTGCAAGTATTAGGATCCATGGCAGCAGCAATAGTTTTAGTTATTTTAGCTTGGTTCTTCGTGAGAGTTCTACAATGGACCTTACGGTTCAATGGTTGATTCTACGTCAGTCCCTCTCCACTTGAGTGACACTCACACTTATCTGCAAACACCATGTGCAATGGTGGTTTCAGTGCCAAGACTTACACCTAGGCAGCCCTTTTTCTCTCCCCCACCCAACAGTCACAGTGACCATGGATGCTTCCCACCTAGGGTGAGGGGGCATCACATGGGAAAGATGGTCCAAGACATGTGGTCCCTCATAGAGACCAATCTGCACATAAATGTCCTAGAGATGACAGCAGTCATTCTATCATTGCAAGCTTTCCTGAATGATCTTCCTCTAGGGACTGTTGCTATTTATACAGACAGCATTTCAGTAGTCTGGTACATCAGCAAACAAGGAGGAACCCATTCTTACCCATTGTGCAGGGAAGCCATGAGGGTCTGGAAATAGGCGATCTCTTTGGACCACTTTCTAGTTGCAACTCACATATCAGGGAAAACCAACATGTTCCCAGATAGTTGAGCAGGTCCATTCTGGCTCCTCATAAGTGGTCCTTCAATTAATCAGTAGCAAATATGATTTTCAGCCATTGGGGCCAGCCTTGCTATGATCTTTTTGCCTATCCTCTGAACAACAAGTGCAGCAAGTTCTTTGCTCTGATCCATCCTCAGGGGGAGTCCCTAAGGGACGCTGTAGTCCATGATTGGCTCCCAGGTCTCCTTTATGCTTATCCCCATCTTCCCCTAATTCCAAAATTTCTCCAGAAGGCAAGAAGGTTGAAGTGTTCAGTCATCCTCATTGCCCCCTTCTGGCCTCACCAAATGTGGTTCCCCTTCCTATGGTCTCATCTCAAGCATCCTCCTTGGATTAAGGAGTCCAACCAGGGCCTCCTGCCTCACTCATCATAATTTTGACACTCCAATCTCCACACCCTCAAACTGACCACATGGTTTCTTCAATTTCATAGGCTCATAGGTGTTTACCAGGCTAATGACCACAAGAGCCTTTTTAAGCCTAGCCATGCATCCTAAATCTCTGACAAGTTCTGATACCCTTGATAAGTGTAAGCATGGGCCAGGGAGATGAACCATTTATAGGCTGCCTATGTCCATGAGAGTCATAGGTGTCAAATCAGGGATGAATTTCCAGTTTCTCATCCAGTTGACCAAATTGCACTTGAATTAGGTTAGGGAGGAACTCTCCTTCACATGGATGGGGAGCCTGTTCCATAGACAGGGTAGTCTCTGGGATACATACCTATGTCTCTGGGATACATACCTATCTCTCAAGTAGGTTCTATTTATATCACAAGCAAGCTTTAAGTCTTTAGAATGGGTAATTCTGCTACTGTTCATTTTGTGGCTATGCAGGAGGTCCATCAGAATGGGGTCTGACAATGCTCTGTATGCCAGGCAGTGATCTCCCCTCAAAAGCCTGTAGAAGAAAGAATACAGGATAGGGCCTTGAGGCGGTCTGCATAGGACATATTACTTACGCCCTGTATTCTTTTAGTGAGGAACCACTGTGGATGTTCCAGTTGTTGGATATGCCTGGTTATGTACATACCAAAAGTGCATTGTACTCAATGATAGGTCTGATGAATGCTGAATACCGTGGAACAATGACTTCCTTGGACATAGATGCCATACCTTTGTTTATAAGTTGTGCAACATAGAATGATTTCCTCACCACTGTAGAAACGTGATGATCAAAGGCTAGATTACTATCTATGTGTGTCCCTAACTCCCTAACTACTGGGTTGACTCTAAAGGGTGTATTGTCGATATGATAGTTACCAGGGATGGATAACTTTCCAAAGGATACTGTTATGCATTTTTTGGCATTTAGTAGCAGTGAGTTTTAGTCCATGGCTCTGACACTAGTTATTTGTCATGTCAGCCCCTCCTGGAGAACATTTGTGTCAATGTGAGATTCAGTGACAGCTCCTAATTTGCAATCATCTACATATTTACTCAGCCACAGACCACTGACATTGGCCTTGACTTCTGAGAAGTAAATGCCAAAAAGAAGCGGTCCAACGACTGATCTCTGAGAGACACCACTTGTGACTGGCCTCTTTGTAGAGTTGGACTCCCCAATTCTAACTTCCTGGCTCTTGTCTGTGAGCCAGATGGCTATCCACCAGGTGACATACAGATTTCTACATAACCTCTTGAATTTGTCAACAGTGCCCGAGTGGGGTATTGTGTCAAATGCCTTTGCCAGGTCAAGGTAGGCAGTGTGAATGATTTTGCCCTCATCCATTGCTTTGGTGACCTTCTCAAAGAAGTTCCCCAGGTTGAGTAGGCATGAACTGGGTTGGGTCCAGTATCTGAAGATTTAGTATATCTCTGTTGATCGTCTCCATGATAATTCTTTCCATAGCTTTACATATAAGACTAGTGAGACTTATGGATCTATAGTTTCCAGGGTCTCCAGATGGCCCACCTTTGTGCAGAGGGATGACTGGTGCCTTTCTCCATTCATGAGGCATGAAGCCTGTTTGGAGGCTACAGTAAAATAGTAATTCCAGAGGCCCTGATAGGTCATGTTTCATACTATTTAGAAGGCATCCTGGGATATTGTTTGGGCCCATTGATGCAGTGCTCTTGGTCTTAGAGACAGCATTAAGGACCTGTTCCCTAGTGATAATAGGGAGAGTTATATTTGATGATATTTTCTGAGGGAAGGTTGAGGGGGCCAGGAGGTTTGCTATATCTTCTGGCTCAGTATAGGTGGCTCCATTTACAATGAGCTCTGCATACAATTATGTATTGCCTTTGAGGTTGCAGATGGGTCTATATTATATAATGAAAAGCTCTTTAGAGCGAATACATGTTTCTCAACACATGAAGAATGAACTACGGAAATGTTTACCTATGTATACATCGAAATAAACTAATTCGAAATGTCATAGTTGGTCCAAACACAATCATACTAACATCTGATGTAGGCACGTCAAAAACATGTATGTGTAGGTTATAGCTTAACGTAGTTAAAGATTAAAGTAAAATTAAATAATAATATCGTACTTTGCACACAACATTCTACAAATTATGTATTTAAAAATGGAATGAGCACTTTATACAAATAAAAAATAACTGTGATTATTATTAATACACGTGCATCCAGGAAATGTTTAAAAGCAGTGCTAATCCCAAGTAAGTTGTGTATGGCATTCTCCCTGTGCAATATTGGGTATTAATATTTATTATTTCATATATAGTAAAACTAATAGTACTGGGTAGATTAACGTACTTTACTTCTGTATTACTGGAAGAAGAGTGTTTCTCTTAAAGCACATCAGAAGTTAATTTCAGTTCAGGAATGAGGTATTTCTTAACTTAATTTCAGCACACCAGGATCGTGCTGTTGGCCAAACAAAACATTTTGATGTTTTGAATCTCAACATATACTTGCTTTGCTATTATTAGGCTTCTTTCTTTATGTGTTGAGGAACATGTATTCGCTCTATAGAGCTTTCGTTTATATAATATAGACCCGTTGCAGATATAGCTAAAGAATGCTTTGTGGTTGTCCTTGGCCTGGGAGGCCAAACTTACCTCAGATTTGGCTTTCATAGACTTTATTTGTCCTTTGAGTTGTTTTAGTTTGATGAGAGTGCTTTTATCCTTCTGGGTGCTGCACCTCCTAATTTTTGCCATGATTTTCTTTCTCCTGTTGTACAGCTGATTGATTATGTGATTCCACCTGAGTGGCTTGTTTTTTGAGTTAGTTCTGTACTTCTTCCTGGTGGGTACAGCTGCCTCTATGCAGCTATTAATGTGCTTGTACAAGGTTTCTGTGAACAGTTCTGCATAGGCAGAAGTGTTCTCATGGTTTGTAGGGGCTTGAAATGTTGCCAGGTTTTCACTTAATAGCAGGAGGTTAGCTTTATAATAGTTCCTGAATATTCCCAGTTGAGCTGGGGGTCCAGATTTTATTTTTACTTCAAAAGAGACCATTTTGTGGTCTGACCTTACCAGGCAAGGCATTACAGTAGGGGCTGTGCAGCACTCTCCCATACTAATGAGGACCAGATCCAGTGTGGTTGCACCCCTGGTTGGTGTATTGACTATCTGATCCAGGGAGTTTATGTTTACCAATTCCATGAATCTCTCTGCATGTACGTTTGATGTTGTATAGGATTCCCAGCTAATAGTGGGGTAATTAAAGTCACTCGTGAATATGGTATTGGGATAGATGGTCAGACAGTCCATGCTCACCTCCCCAGTAAAAATATTGTTCTGGCCTCTCAGAAGTCTTCTTCCACCAAGAAGGTTTACAAAAGTAAGTGGAAGAGGTTTTCTTTATGGGCCAGCAAAGAAAACATTGACCCCTTTTCAGCATCTGCTCTTCACATTTTGCTTTTCATTAGTCTTTTATTTAATCAAGGAGCTAGCTTTTCTACATTCAAGCTACAACTTGTAGCAATTTCAGATTTTCATGCAGGGCATGGACATGCCTCCTTATTGGCCTCTAAATTATGTAAAGCTTTTTTGAATGGGGTTTTCCTCCTTCAACCTACTATTAAAGAACCTCGTCCACCATGGGATCTCACACTGATGTTACAAGGGATAATGCAGAAGCCTTTTGAACCATCAGGGACTTGCAATTTAAAGTTTCTTTCCTGGAAGACTGTTCTCCTGGTAGCATTGACATCAGCAAAAATAGTCTCTGAATTACAGGCCTTGTCTTCGAAGCCCCATTATATAATTTTCCACAAGGATAGAGTGTCTTTATTTACTAATCCTTCATTTATGCCTAAGACTGCCACTGAGGCTAACCATAATCAGTCTGTCCAACTGCTGGTATTCTTTCCTGTGTTTTCAAATAAGGGCGAATACATGTCTTCTTGATGTTCATAGGCAGTTATGTTTTTAACTTGACAGAATGAAGCAGCATAGAAAATCTGACAAACTCCTTCTGTCCTACTCTCCTGCTCATTTGGGTCTGTCAGTTTCCAAAGTTACTTTGTCAAAATGGATCTCAGACTGTATTTCATGGATTTATCGACAAACAGGTTTGGCTTTACCTTGGCCACCCATAACTCATTCTACCAGATCCGTGGCTACTTCTGCAGCCTTCTCTTCCAGATCTTCTGTTGAGGATACTTGTGCAGCAACCACCTGGTCTACGATGCATACCTTTGTTACTCATTACAAGCTAGACATTATTTCTAGAAACAGAGCAGCCTTTGGTTCAGTGGTGCTCTGTCATGATCTTCCATAAGGGCCACCTAAGAGCAATGTAGCTGGGGACTCTGACCCAGTGATGAGGAAGAATGAAAGAGACAACATCAGATTTAAAAGGTATGTTCTCACCATAACTAGGTATCTGTATTGTCTACTTTAATTCCCCCCCCCCTTCCATCCCCCCCTTCCTATGTTTCTGGAAGAATTCTAGAGGTAGTTAGAACCCATAGGTTCTACGCTTGGGCCGCTGTAGGTAAACAGATTTTCTAATTTTCTTTCCCTCTTAGGACTAACTGTGAGAGATGTACATATATATTAGCTAAAAGTAGTTTATTGTAGCGATGGTTATTTAGACACAGCAAACTCGATCTGAGAACTTGGAGGAAGCAGTGGGGAATCATGGGTAAAAGGAGGAGCTATAGGCTTGGATCAGAAGTCTAGGAGAAGACCGTCCAAGTCAGATTTGAGGGTCAGATCCTAAAACCAGTGGTGAGGAAGAATGAAAGAAGACACACAGATACCGAGTTATGGTAAGAACATAACCTTTAATTATGGCATTTTCTGTATGCCATTACTTTGCTGAAGAATAAAACCTACATCTTCCATTAGGTAAACAGGGTATCACTGTCCCTTTAAAGGTTTGATTTTGACACATGTGAAGTAAGATTTCCTTGGTGGGGTTTAGAGATAATAATCAAGTCTGTAAACTTAATTTTTCATCTTGACAACAGTTCTTATCCAGCATTAGGTGAAACTCATGCTGCCTCTTTTGTCTTTCCTGTGAATGAGTTACTTACCTATGTATCTCTGTAAACCTCACTTGTTTTATCAGTTGTGGTGCTCAGCAGCTGAGTGGGGTCTGGCAATGAGCAACTGTAGTATGTCATGTTAAATGGCACTTCAGGTGTTATTGCAAAATACAGTGTTTGTGTTACACCTCATTGTACTCCCAGTTAACTTGTGATTTGCCTTGATGCATGTCTCATATATACTAGGTATAAAAGATTATTTTAGTAGCTATTACATACACAGTTTTGCCAGGCAACATATTTATAATAGTAAAACACAACAAAAGTCCCAGTATGGCCAAGAAAAGTTTAATGCAAAACAAGTAGCACAAAACACGAAGTAGCACTCTAGCGCCTCAGCTTAACATAAGCCTTCAAGGAGTACCTTCATCATTCAAAACCCTATTATTTATACCCCACAGTTGCCAATCAAACAATTATACAATTAAATAATTTAACGATTACATATTTTTTTATTAAAAGCTACTATTTTGGAACAGGTACAAGGAGAGGGGGACAGTGATTATGTAAGAAATTTGTTATATAAAGAAACACTTTTTATCTTGAAATATGGAACTTTGGTTCCACATGGTCTGAATACAGACTGCTGTTGGAAATGTGTTATTTAGAGTGTTATAAGATATATATCTTTAAATTGAAGTGTTTTAAATATCATTCACTGTTAAATTGCTAGGACCATTCCAACTTGCTGAAAAAGTACGGACACCACATTAGCGCTTTCATTCACTTTATTCACTGTGAACTTCCTCAGAAACTTTTACGAAGTTTCTGAGGAAGTTCACAGTGAATAAAGTGAATGAAAGTGCTAATGTGGTGTCCGTACTTTTTCAGCAAGTTGGAATGGTCCTAGCAGTTTAACAGTGTATGTTATCTGTTTTTGTGCAACTATCTTCGTGTTCAGTTATTAAGTGTTTTAAATATGTAGTTGTTAAATTATTTAATTGTATAATTGTTTTATTGGCAACTGTGGGGTATAAATAACAGGGTTTTGAATGATGAAGGTACTCCTTGAAGGCTTTATGTTAAGCTGAGGTGCTAGAGTGCTACTTCGTGTTTTGCGTTACTTGTTTTGCATTAAACTTTTCTTGGCCATACTGGGACTTTTGTTGTGTTTTACATTTTGGATTTTTGTTGTTTGGTGATATTTATAATAGTCATTCCTAGGTATTCTTAAAGTCATGATAAAAAGTTAATATAATAATCACATTCTGACACTCTTTGTAAAATCATCTGCATATTGGAGTCAAACCTTGTGTCACCTCTGCTTTTTCATTTAGCTCAGAGAGTTTACACCTTGTGTCACAGAGAAAGCTAGGTTAACAAGTAGATTTTCTCCACTAAGTACTGTCCAGAGTGCTGACAGTTGTGCCACTGCTAAGCCTGTTTGCTCTGTAGAAGGCAAGAAAATGTAGTGTTTCACAGTTTCCTTTAGTAGAGATCTCTGCTCACAGCATACAATCATGCAAATGGGGAAGGCAATACTTCAGTTCTGATTTGAGCTTTGGAGCTAATATTGAAAGGTATAAGAAAGCATCAGAAGCATATGTATACAACATGTGAAGATAAAACCAATCTGAGATTATTTGTGCATAGCTTGCCAGGGAGCACCACTGAACACCACTAAACACTGATACTTCACAGTCTGTGTTCAACACATCGAAGTGTGTACACACATGTGCTAACATTTTGCCAACATCTACACAAATACATTTCTTAGCATTGCACTTTAGGAAATGATTTGGAACAAAATTAAGTACTGCTACTGGAAGATATTACTTCATTACCTTGAAATTGTGTAATGTACTCATATGAAATGCAGTGAACTGTGTGGTTGCCACTTCATTCTGGACGATTGGTTCTGTACTGCAGCACTAACACTTACAAATGACATACAACCAAATATAGCCATGACACACAGAAATCATCATTTATCACTCCTGCATTGGAACATTAAATATTGCTTGGTATTGGCAGTCCACATTGCCCATGCATAACCACATACCATTGCTAATATCAGTACCATTCATTAGGGTTTACATACTATCATCATAACCTGATGATCCATGTATGATTCATTGTCCATCCCGTGTTTCACAACTGTGTGTGTCTCATATACACAAGACATGTAGATATGTCACTCTCAGTTCTGAAGTATACACTAAAGACTGCATAGTTGACTGCATAGTTGACACTCAGCAGTATGTATGTATTATTGATCATAACATTGATGTTACTCCTTCATATCAACAAATATGGATTGGCACAAAACCTTCAATATCACAATATCTTCTCTGACACAAACTAAGAAGCTAATACTATCTACACTGTACTGTCACAGTTTAAAACTCAGACATTTGTGATAGCACTTTCATTAAGTACTGTGGACTCCAGACTGTGTCAATAGATAGGGTGTTCTAATGTGACAGTAGTCAATGTGTGTGTGTGTGTGTGTGTGTGTGTGTGTGTGTGTGTGTGTGTGTGTGTGTGTGTGTGTGTGTGTGTGAGAGAATACAAATGCATGCAGGTGGACCTTACATCTCTTACTATTGACTATGTTTAGAACTGCACATAGTTGTAAAAATAATTTTTGCACATACATCTTCTTTGCATGATGCAGCTTATGTCAACCTTTCAAAGATGCAGTATGGCTTGCATGCAATCAGACTTATCCTGTGGTATGTGCATATAATACACTTTTTTCTAGATTGTGCTACTACCTAGGTAGGGAGTTTGAATACAGGAATGACTGTCATTTGTGAGTATGAGTTTCTTCCTCTTACTGTGCAAAACAGGCTGCAAATAGAGATATTATGTATATTTATACAGTGTGCTTGTGATGTGCAACCACTTTTTAACAGAAACATAAAGGTAACAGACAATAGTGATGTCACGCATTGAAATGTGCAGTGCCGTTTAATTGCCATCAGTCTGACATACCGATATGGCATTTATTCATTCTCAGGGATCCTTTCCTAAGTCTCACATTAATTTCATTTGTTTGTGAAAATGCCCATTGCCTCCTCCTACAGCAGATGCTGACACTACACAGCTCTGGGGAATACACTGCATCATGGTGTGAGGTTTGCATCTGTTCTTATCTGTTGGCACAATAACTGTGTCAGGCAGGAGTGCCTTACACAAGGGTATTACATATGTCAGACTCTGCTCCTACATATGTAACACCACACACACCTATATATGGGAAGCATAACTTTTGGAATATTGAGGTGCATAATTCCCTTCAAGGGTGATCCTCCTCATATATGTGTTAGGCATATTTTTGTGCTGGACACAGTTAATTCACTGGTCAGTGTTGACATTGATGGTATGGGTTCGATTCTTGCAAAAGGAGATTGTGGCTTCTGACCCATTCCTATTTTCCAACATGTTATATTGAGGAAAAACAAAATGAAAACTCCAGCAAAGCTAGAATGTCCACTGAGTGAAATCCCAAACCTCTTGTATCAGAGGTACATGGGATATATACAAATGATCCTTATGAACATCAGGTGTTTCAGCTTATTGGCAATTCTGAATGCCCATGACTTGTTTTGTCATTTTAATGGACAATTTCAGGCCAATAAAGCCAAACCCCACTAGCTGTGGATATGCATATTTCGGCCTTGTTATGACCTCATCAACACAGCACAAGCAGAGTGTTTGACCAAGCATTAGAAACACAGAGCTGTTATACCCAGCTGATGTCCATTATCATTAGGGTCAACTACGCAGGCTCAGTCTGTGCCTCAGCCATGGAGAAGGCATATCATACTGTATGTACCAACACACTCACAATTTTTAGTCCCTGCACTACCAGGCTATAACTCATTCTACACCTTTCAGCCCCGAAACATGGACTGAAGCTCCAAAGGCGGTGGTGTCTCCATATTCATAAAGGACATGTACACCTCCAGACAAGTAGCCCAGAAGAATGCATCTCAGATACTTCAGGTACAACTAACATTAGGTAAAACTGTGATCCAGGTCATAGCCTGCTATAGGTCCCCAACCATGTCCCTAGACTCTTACTCCGCATTCCTAAGCACCCTGGAATCTATCAAGGTTCAACCTAACACTCTCATACTAGGAGACTTCAACTACCCCTCCATCAACTGGGAAAATTACTCAAGCACCAATGCACTGGCCCAATGCTTCCTGGAATTCATCAATTCCAGTGCCCTGGACCAGCTCATTATTACCCCCACTAGAGGAAGCAACATTCTTGACCTGGTTATTACTAACATGGGCAACCGCTGTTCTACACCAATAGTCAGTTCCTCCCGGGTTAGATCCAACCACAAACTAATCACCATGGAAATCCACATCTCACCCACACCCCCTGCAAAGGTATCCACCATGAAAAACTTCTCCGAAGCTGACTTTGGACTCCTAAAAAACAGAGGTTGCTAACCAAGGCACCCATGCCAATGGAAAATAGATGCATGACTGCCGAATTGTACACCAATGCACTGTACAAACACATACATAAATACATGGAACTACCCATACCCAAAAGAACCAAGACGCTTTCCTCCAAAAAAAGGAAGTGAGTCTGGTGGTCCCCTGCCATTAATAAACTCTACAACAGAAGGGAGAAACTGTTGCAGAAAAAGGTGAAGTCCCAAGACTGGAAAAATTCCCTTATTAGCCTCAACAAAAAGTTGAGATCCCTCATCAAAACCTCCAAAGCCAGCTATGAAGGCAGAATTGCAGCAGATGCTAAAAACAACCACAAAGCCTTCTTTAGTTATATCAAGTATCTCCAAGGCAATTCCCGGATTTGCTGTTAGTTACTGCACAGTGGTACCTCCTATACTAAGCCTACAGATATTGCCAACATACTGGCTGACAGATTCAGTGCCAACTTTACCCCCCCTCAAAGGACCAATCTCAATACCGGAAGAATGCCAGCCACCCTGCATTACTGCAGCACAGGTTAAAGCTGCATTGTCTAAGGCCAAGAATACAGCTTCCATGGGATCCGACAATATCCCTGGCTGTGTTTTACATGAATTACAAAGTGAACTGGCACCACATCTGTGTGCTCTGTTCACTCACAGCCTCACCTCAGGCTTTGTCCCTACCAAATGGTGCACTGCTACAGTCATCCCTCTCCATAAAGGAGGAGCAACTACAGACCCTGAAAATTATTGCCCCATTAGCCTGATGAGTCTGATATGTAAAGCTATGGAGCACATCATCATTGACCTAATTAAAAAGGATATAGGGAATCTCCAAACTCTAGATCCCACGCAGTTTGGTTTTGTGAAAGGTAGATCATGCCTGCTCAACCTGATTGACTTCTTTGAGTCAGTCACCGGAGCGGTGGATGAAGGTTAGGCAGTTCATACAGCCTACCTCGATCTGGCCAAGGCCTTTGATACCATTCCTCACTCAGGAATTATTGATAAACTCACCAAACTAGGCATCAACCCCTATATCATTAGGTGGGTTACAAATTGGCTCACAGATAGAACACACTGTGTGAAAGTAGTTGACTCCAAGTCAGACTGTGGACCAGTCACGAGTGGAGTTCCACAGGGATCGGTCCTGGGTCCTCTCCTGTTTGGAATCTACTTCTCAGAAGTCCAGGCCAACACAGAGGGACTCTGACCAAATTTGCAGACGACTGCAAGGTGGGAGCCATTATTAACTCCCCAAATGATGCAGACATCCAACAGAAAGGCATCACTGAGACCAATGATTGGTGTGGAAACCATAGCCTTAAGCTTAATGCCAAAAAATGCGTTGTCATCCCCTTTGGGAAAAACTCAGTTCCCACTAATTACCACATTGATGGGAGCCCACTGAACACTGAAGGCATTATAAGAGATCTGGGGACAGAGGTTGACAACAACCTCGCCTTCAACTACCACATTGCCACTGTGGTCAGAAAGTTCTTCTATATGGCACATCTCATTACCAAGGGTTTTGCATCCAGGAAGAATGAGGTCGTCATTTCTCTCTACTCTTCCCTCATTAGACCAATCATAGAGTATAATGCCCCATTTGGCATGTACCTCACTAGACACCTGCAACAGCTGCACAGGCCACAAAAGTACCTCACAAAGAGGATCCTAGGCCTTAAACACATGTCCTACATGGATAGACTCAAAAAACTCCAGCTATTTTCTGTCTCATATCGTCTACTAAGAGGCGATCTCTGCTTGACTTACAAAGCCATGTCTGACCTAGCTCTGTTAGAAACGCTACATCTAAAGAAATCCCAATCCCTCTGCACCACATGCTCCAGAGACCTCAACCTCATTACCACAATCAACAGAACATGCTTGAGGGACAGGTTCATAACCCAGAGACTGTCCATGCTCTGGAATAGATTTCCCATACATATCAAGCAGAGCACCTCACTAGCCCTCTTCAAGAGAAGTCTTGATGAGTAGATTGGAAATAGAAAGTTCACCCCGGGGATCACTCCAGTGGCTCTACTTGATAAAGGTACTGGGAACTAACAACGGGTGGCATAATGCCAGGGCACTTCGATAGGCTAGGCTTGTAAAGGCCCCAGGGCCATTAACCTAGTACACACCTATGAACCTACGGATAAGCTTTACAAATTTTCTTAAGCTCACAAACACTTATTTTCTCTCTTAAGTTTTTTTCCCTGTGGATATGAAGGGGAAGGTTTGGGGACAGATCTGATATTACATTTTTTTATTCTTCCACTTGGGAATATAGAATTTTTAACTACCAGTCCCTTGTGTGGAAGTTCATGCCTGGCTCTGTCTTATTGTTTCTGGAATGTCTCTAATATCTAAACATGCCCTGAAGGTATGTTTGGTTGTGTAGATTCTGTCTACTGCTTCTACTTTAGCAGTTGTTTGAGGAGGTATGCCTGGGTACAAATTCAGAAGTTTTCTGTTAAAATGAAGTCTGAATGTTTGAATTTTATTGGGCACATATGCTTCTCAGGTTTACCAATAATTTGATGAAAGACAGCAATTTTTAAGGAGTTTTCAAGATTTGTCAGGCCCTCCTACCTTTCAAATCTCTCATGTAATCCAGTAAAGAGAAAGTATTAATTTTCAAGACAGCATGCCTCCTTCCTTTCCCCACCCCTCCTACCTTAATCTCTCAAAACCTGTCCCAACAACAGTTTCTGTCCATTATGACAGACTCCTGGGTGTTAAATGTAGTTCATGGAGGATATAGTTGGCACTGGATACAAACACCTTTCAGGGGAGTTCCTTCCTTCCTTTTAAATCAAACAGAATTTGTTTTTTTTCCTCAGGTTTTTCCACTTTGCTTACCCTAGGAGTTGTAGAACTAGTGCCATGTATTCAAGGGGCAAAGGCTTCTACTCCAGATTGCTTCTGGTACCAAAGAAAGAGCGAGCCTACTTGGAGATCAGATTAAAATCTTTCATTCCTATTCCAATTTCTCTGCATTACATTGTGGGTTATCTGCTGCTTCTAGTGTGTTTGCAAACTGTCAAGCCTCAGTCATAGCTTATAGCAGGCTATGAGGCACATGTTTCTTCTTCCTTATTTGGATGACTTCTGTAGTGTCTCCTCCCACATGTCAAGATTCCTTAACATGGGTTTCAACTCTTCTGAACAGTCTGGAATTCTTGATAAGCATTCAGAAATCCTCCCTGACCTCTTCACCCATGGTTATCTTTTGGGACGTCTTATAGAAGCTCTGCAGCAAAGTTTTTAATGCAGGAGACAGTGGAGCTTTATCTGGAAACCATATCAATTCAGTTTTGGAATTTATGGAGAGAGAGTTTCCCAGGATTCTGGGGTTCAAGGCATCTATGTTCCTCCTGATTCCTTTCACTAGGTTGTACATGAGAAGGATTTTGTTGGGTCTAAAAACACATGGCCCCAACACTTGCATCATTCACCTACATTTCTTGGGCTTTGTTTCAATGGAACTGCACTGGTGGACACTACAAATACAAGCAATTGCACGTCCTCCCGCTTTTTCCTCAACCTCCAAGTTAATCTTTATCTTTGGGCTCTCAGAATTTCTTTAGGGGCAGTTACTATGAGGGTAAAGGTGCAAAGCCTGTGAGATTCTTCAGATCAAAGCATATTATTTCTGAAAAGATATGGGCTATAACCCATACCTTTACATCTCTTCTTTTATGGTTCTCTGGACATTTCCTGATGATTTCAGACAACACCACAGTGATGTGATACATCAAAAAGCTAAATGGCATGAGGCTGTACCCTCTCTACAGACTTACTATGATCACTTGTGAGTCAAATCTTCAGCATTCCTTAACCCCCAAGCATATTATATTGTGTCAGAATAAAATATAGTGGCAGACAAACTGAACAGGACTAGTACAGGGCTTCACAAATGCAATTTGAATGAGAGGTTCTTCCAGGTATTGATCCAGTTCTGGGTAGCATCTCAAACAGATCTTTTGGCTTTCTTTGAAAACAGACAGCTTTATACATACTTTTTCATTACCTTACAAGGCAATGTTTCTTTATGTATTTCTTCCCTTTCCACTGATAGGGTAATTTGGAGAATGTAGAAGGGCGCTGCAAATATATCTGAGGTGTACCCCCCTCCCCCTTTGGCTCAGACAATATTGACTCTCTCTTTTTATGAAATTGGCCAAGGGGAGTTTCTACAAGCTTCCTTACTATCTAGATCTTTTCACACAACACATGGGGAGATTGAAACACTGCAGTCTAAAACATCTTAAATTATCTGCTTGGATTCTGATACATTTTAGGCACCTCGTTCTAGAGGACATGCAGCTGGTATTAAGGGATGCAAGAAATCTTGATACTAGAAAAAACTGTCCTGACATGGGGAAAGAATTTTGTAGTTATTGTCTTCCCAATAACCAGGGCCCTATCTGGGATTGTACCACCGGTGCTTAAATATGTGTTAATAGTCTCTGGTCTTCATACTACTTTGTCAAGGTATATCTTGTGACTATTTCAGTATGTCTGACCATGGACCCTTCTCTTTTTTTAGTGTTTTCCTAGTAAAACAGTTTCTGATAGAAATGTTTCTCCTGAGATCACCTTGCAATCAGTTTGCTCCTTCTTGGGATCTAAACTTTTTTCTTCAAAAATTAACCACATCCCCATCTGAACCTGCACATCAGGTAGACTGAAGGTTCATTACATGGATTTCTGTTTGTTCTGTCATCTGCAAGATGAGTATCTGACCTGCCATCTCTCTTGGTGGGCTAATCCTATCTGGTCTGTTTTTGGGATAGGTATTAGTAAGAACAAACCCCTAATTCATTCCCAAGGTTGTATCAGAGTTCTTTGAATTAGGTCAGGAAACTCCCCATGTTCTATCCTAACCCTCAGAACTATAGAGAAAGGATTACTTATACTCTGAACATGCATAGGCAGCTCAGATCCTATCTTGACAGAACCAAGTCCTTTAGAAAAGCCATAAAGTTATATATTTCTTATGATGGAACTAAGAAAGGACAAGCCATGCCAAACAGACTAATTACAGTTGGTTGTCCTTGGCTATTGCCTTTTGTTATACTTACCATGATAAACCACTTCCAGGCAGTATTAAGGCATACTCTCTGATGGCCTTGTCTTCTTTGATCACATATTGGAAAGGGGTGGACTCTAGAAGATTGCTAGAGAAAGCTACATGATCCTCTGTATTACGTACTGGATTCTTTTGTCTAGATCCAGGACTGTCTTTGCTAGGAACATTGTCCAGGGACTCTTGGACCCATATCCTTCCTCCTCTTCCCAAGTAGGATAGGCTTTGGGCTTTGGTAATCAACCCCTAAAGGCTACTGCAGTAGTAGGAATGATGAACATTGTACAGATGGGTAAGTGCACTTATCCATTACAGTAGGATGTTCAAATTCGTTATTTCTGCAATAGCCGCAACCACCCACTATTCTCTTGTGGTGTATAGGGCTAGTTCTTGTTTGTTTAGCTCAGGATGAGTACGCTGCTTCTTAACTTTAAGGCAAGCAAATTCTGAAGATTTTCCACTTGCTTGCTGATTTTCCCTCCTCATGTCTGACCAATCAGCAGTCAGAGAGAAAATGTGGGAGAGAGAAAGAGCTTTTGGAAGCTAGACAGTTGCTGTGCCTTGGGCAAGACCCAACCTATATAGTCTAAAAGCTACTGTGGTAGTGAGGAATTTGAAGATCTATGGTTATGGGCAAGTGCAACTTATATAACTGTCCTTTATGGCCCTTTCCATGACTTTATCTAGAATACTGCTTAGGTTGAGGGGTCTAAAATTATTTGGGTCTCGTGATCTTCCACTGTAAGCTAATAAAATTGCAGCCTGCTACCAATCAGGGGACATAGTAACATTTTGTGCCCTTTTACAGTCACATTATTTAAGAAAGGTTAAGTAATTTCTTTCTTAAATAATGCAGTTGTATACAATCAATAATCCACCCCTGTTTGTGGGTATATTAGGATTTATCCATGGTTGGCTTTGTTTAATCACTTGTGATCAAACCACACCAGCCATGGGTAAATCCTGATATACCAATGCACAGTCATGAATTATTGCTTAATTGCATCATGGTTCCCACTGATAAATTTTAGGAAGGGTGATTTATTTATAACCTCAGTTTGATTTTACATTTTGGTTAAAAGAGATAGCATTATGATCTGTGTAGATTAGAAAGGGCATAAACATATGCAGGAAATAATTTTGTTTGTATGACATCTAAGATATAACCACCAGTAGCTAAATTTCTTGACTGGGTATATTTATTTGATGCTGAGTAGTTTAGCAAACCATTGTCTAATAGAGTTTCCCATAAGGATTATATTTTGATTGTTTTTTACATCAAGGGGACATAGATAATGTATAGTTGGTTTCTATAATTTATTCAGTACTAACAGCTGTGATGCCCCACCACTGGGCCAGTAATCAAAGAGCCTCAATCCTCACCACTGGCAACAGTGGTGGATGTTCACTGGGAGGTTAAGTACACACACAGTATTTCCAGATGCAGCTCTCTGCATCAAGTGCAATATTCCTTAAGAGCACACAGAGACCACAGTCAGTCCAGGGCTTGTGTGATTCATACTCACCCTCCCACTCATCGAGAATCAAATCTAGAGGTCCCCTCACCCTATGCCCATACAGCAACTCAAAGGGTGAAAAACCTGTGGATTCCTGGGGCACCACTCTGTAAGCAAACAACAGATGGGGTAAATATTTGTCACACTCCCTCTTAAACTGGTCTGCAAATGCCCATAGCATGATCTTTAGTGTAGAGTTTAACCTCTCCACAATACCATTAGTCTGGAGGTGGTATGGTGTGGTCTTTAGGTGCTTCACCCCACAGCATTCCCACAGACAAAACAGCTGGTCTGAAGTGAAACTGGCACCTCTGTCAGTCAGTATTTCTTTTGGGAATCCTTCCCTGCTGAAAATCTCTAACAAAGCATTTGCCACCTTTTCTGCCTCAGTGGAAGACAGAGCCACCACCTCAGGGTATCTGGTAGCATAATCTACTACCACTATGATATATTTTTTTCCTGTGGAACTTAGGGTATTCAGAGGTCCCACAACATCCATAGCTACTCTCTGAAACAGCTCCTCTGTCACAGGAAAAGACACCAAAGGAGCTTTAACCTTGTCTACTGCCTTGCCTACCTTTTGGCACTACTCATGGGTCCTGCAGTACCCTGTTACATCCCTGGAAATCCCAGGACAATAAAAGTTCTGCATAATATGTCTCTTGGTATGCTTAATGCCCATATTACCTGCAAAGGGAATGTCATGGGCTATGGCTAGAAGTGCCAGATGGTAGGCTGTGGGCACTACCAACTGGTGTATTACCTCACCCTCTAGCTCTCCCTCAGGGGTCCACTCTCTACACAGGAACCCTTTGTCCCAGTATACAGATTCCCCCATTCCTTGAGAATCAGGCACCTCCCTGGCTACCTCCCTCAAGCCTTGTAATGTAGGGTCTGAGAGCTGAACCTGTCTCAACTCTCTCTTTGTAACCCTTCCCAGCTCCCCTTCCACAGGAAGTCTGGTATCTTCTGACAGCAGTGCCTCACTGTAAGTATGGATACTACTACTCACCTCTGCCCTTGCAGTCACTCTGTCCAAGGGAACATCAGTGCACACAAGCAGCTGTGGCTCACCTTCAGTCTCACTGCTACAGGGTAGCTCCCTCTCTGAAGTAACCACCTCACCAGTCCTGGCTTCAAGTGTGTGGTCTGTCTGGGTGGCCTCCAGGCTGCCAGACCCACATGCTTGTCTCCAAGCCTGACTGCATGTAACTGCATCTACACAAGGTACTGCATTATCAAAATCATTCCCTGTCAGGACATCTGCAGGGATTTCCTCAAACATACCTATTTGATTGCTTCCTTTTCTACACTCCCAGTCAAGGTGAACCCTAGCCAAAGATATCTGGAATGGAGTCCCTCCTAAAGCTCTGACTGGAGTAGACTGCCCCAAGCAAGTAGTGCTCCTCTTTAACCATTGCAGGCTTCACAATAGTTAGTTTTGAGGCTGTGTCTCTCTTAGCAGTCACCTGCTTCCCATCTACTAAGATAGGCTATAACTTCTTGTGGTAGTTTGGTACCCTTGTTGTCTCCAGACAACTTACTGCTGGCATTCAGTTATTCCCACTTGCAGGCTCCCCTACCTTTTATTCCCCACCTTGCCTCTGTGGACAGCTATATGTTACATGGCCCCACTGATTACATTTAAAACATTTAACCCTTGATCCTGGCCATGTACCTGTACTAGTGGCTTCCCCTGTTACTGGCGGACTCTGTTGGAGTGGTTTAGGCTGCCCACCATGGGTTCCCTTAGACCCATGTGAAGCAATGGATATCCCTTTCCTGTGCAGTGATGCCCTGCTTGCTAGGTATAGGTCTCTGTTTTTCCCCAACTCCTCTGCGGTGGTACATTCTCTATCTGCCAACCAGATTTTCATGTCCTCAGGCAAAGTGCTAAGGGCTTGTTCCCTCACCAAAAGGTATGCCAGCCTTTCAAAAGTGGTGACCTGACACCCACTCACCCATGTATGAAAATATGTGCTTAACTCAGCAATATATTCACACACAGTTTCATCTGCCTTGTATCTGTGCTCACAAATCATTTTTCTATAAACTTCAGGTACTAACTTAAAACACTATAATAAACAATTTCTAACGATACTATAATTTAAGCAATCAGTATCAGACAATTTAGAAAGAGCAGTTACAGCTTTACCATGGAGTAAGGGGGTCAGGAACTGTACCCAGAGCCCTTGGTCAACATTATACTGTTTACATACCCTTTCAAACATATGAATAAAACTATCAAAATTATCACCTTTTGTAAATTGTGGAAGAAATTTACTGACCTTTATTGCTTCTGGGGTTCAGTTATTCCCTTCTCCATTACCTCCATGACTCTGGCGAAGAGTCAGCATGTCCTTTTCATGTTGCCTTAGCCTCTCATTTTCTTCAGTTTCTGGGCATCTCAGTCTCTCTGGTGCTTCTAATTCCATTTGTTTCTCCTTTTCTTCAGCCTCCAAATAACACAGTCTCTCTGCTGATTCTAGTTCCAAATGTTTGGCCTCCAGTTCAAGTCTCTTTAACTCCAGATGGATTTTTAAGTCCTCTGAGGCAAAGTTGAACTGTCCATTTTCTGAGAGTTGTACACCCCCTAGGCCAGTCTGGTTGCCTTCCTGGCTGCTGGTCTGTGATGCAGCTGTGACTAAGGCTGCAACCATTTCCACTTTGGTCAAGTTGGCATGCACCAGTCATTTGGCTTGGCACCTCTCAGCCAATTGGCTCCTTGTCAGCTTGCCATAATCCTCTGCTGACATCTTTGCCTGCTCTCCCTGACTAACTAAGCTAGCAAAAAATAAATAAAACTACTGTGATATGAAATTCTGAACGTCTACCATGTGGCTGCTTGAGAGTACAAGCACCTTCTTTAGTGACCACTGTTTACAGGCTATAGGAGTTCAATATCCACACCACTGAATCCCAGATTGTGATGTGGTGATCCCACCACTGCCAGCCAATATGTGACGCCCCACCCCTGTACCAGTAATCAAGAAGCCTCAGTCCTCAACACTGGTACCAGTGGGGGACATACACTGAGTGGATGACAAGTACACACATAATATTTCTAGATGCAGCTCTTTGCATCAAGTGCAATTTCCCTTAAGAGCACATAGAGACCACAGTCAGTCCAGGGCTGGCTTATTACTCTGTCTTTCTCCAGATCCCCAGTAAGACTCCCCACTGGAACAGCTGTAGACTTGAGTCCTTAGCCAGGGTTCCAAGTCAAGTCCTCCAACACTCTCTGTCCAACCAGTGCTTTGTGTCCCTGTCCAAGTAGGTGACACACCCACACACACTCTTTGAGATTTTGATCTGCACACACACACACACACACACACACACACACACACACACACACACACACACACACACCTGGGAAAGGCTGTCACAGGATTACTAGCTATGCTCCCTTTTGCCCAGACTATAAGGTAGTTTTCACTGCCACCAGAACCCCTTATCAGCTACTTTAAGGCCCTTAACAAAGGGTTTCCAATTTTACTGTGTAATATTAATATTGATACAAGGCCCACACAGTGTCACCAAATAAATATGCAAGTTCTCTCAAAACTTAAATATCACAGATCAGTCACAATTAAATATTTAAATATATTTAATAATAAATAATAAAAGAACAAGACAATATGAGATATATATTTACAGTGGCATCAGAGTTCAAAAACACAGGAAATATTTTAAACAACATTGCAGGACAGTCTCAAATAAATAAAAAAAAAACATCTAACTAAGCTTTACTATATTTCTATTTGTATCTAAGAGAATTACTATACCTAGAAACTTACTTCATTAGAGCAAGGCAGAAGTGGTGAATGGATTTTTCTAGTTGTTGTCAGTTCTAAGACAGAATGTAGAATGGCCTGTCTCCCTAAGAGACTTCTCAAATTAATATCTCAAATATTACTGCTGGGATAGCTTACAGAATGACATAATTTCTTGTCATCTGACTCTAGTTCCCAGGTGAAACCCCCACTGCTGGAAGCTGGCAGTATTTAGCATCTACTTGTAAAAATATATAGACCTCAGTTCTTTGGCAGATGCTGGAAGTAATAAAACAATTGCATTCTTTCATGCTTTCAGAGACAGTAATTAGTTCACTCCGAAGACAATGCAGAAAGCTTCTCAGCACAGACTTTGTGTCCCTAGCTGCACTGAAAACTGAAAGATAGTATATTTTATTGCATAGCCTACAAAAAAAATTTAATTTCAGCTATTTTCCTAAAATTTGCTGGACTGAAGTTAACCTCCTGTATTCCAGTTTCCACTGTTAAAATATATACATTTAGACAGTTACAATAGTGCATGCACATTTCTGTTCTCTTCCAGCACGGCACACTGTGGATCCATTTTAAACACAAGCCTTTTGCAAATACCCTTTTCAATACACACGTCTGTACAAGCAGTTTGATATATACATGAAATGCAGGTCTAATACATTTGTAACACAAGCATCTTACACAAATCATTTTGATATTCACCAGTAACACATAGTTATTTACAAAATTCCAGCTAGCTAGGCTGGTATCTCCTTTTGTCACAACAGTATTTATTATTGTAATAACAATTTCTAGTCCTAAGCTGTTATCTTGGCTTCTGGTTTTTAGATCATCTTTTACAAAGACTGAAATTCTAATGCTTCTGTCATCAGATATGAAACCATGAAAGGAGGTATATCATGGAGTCTGCAACATGCATTTTGGATCTTTACATGCAGAATCCAGTAATGGTATAAATATCAATGTTTTTCAAGCAAAAAATTCTAAATGACCCATTTATTAAGACTTCTGCTATGTAGTTGAACTACCTTTAATTGTCTGTGGCAGTGTATATTGGATAGTCTCAGATTCCTATTAGAGAATCTTGATTTCCCTGTGAATATATTATGCAGTTCATTTCCCTGTTAGATTGTAACCAGATGTGCAACTAAATAGACTGCTTTGCAGTACGCGTTTAATAGCGAACGCTATTTCATCAGCCTCAAAACATCTAAACATGAAAATATCGAACATTCAGAAAAGCGAATTTTTTCCCATGGAAAAAATTTGCTGCTCTGAAACACATACACACAACACAAGCACATCAAACAAACAGCAACCACACACATACACTTAAATTCCTACATCTAACACTACACTAAACTAAACATACACTACTATCTACCCACTTACCTTAACCCAAACCCTAACCCTAAGGTCCGTCACTATCGCACACTCACCTAACCTGCGCCCTAATCCTAACTCACTTAAACCGCCCCTAACCCTAAAGTCTGTCACTATTGGACACATGCCTAACCCGCCCCTAACCCTAACGTACAAACAATCGCACACTTACCTTAACCTAACCTGTAACTTTCTACCACAGCGCTAAGAATAGCGAAGCCACAGAAACGGCCAACCAAATTCTTTCCCGAGGAAAGAATTCGCTGTTCTGCAGCTTCACTATTCTTAGCATTCGCTGAATAGTGTTCGATATCAGAACATTCGAAGTTTTAATACTTCAATGTTCTGATATAGACCCGGCAGCACAAGGGCTCTTTCTCCTTTACTTATACAATTATTGAACAGGAAATGTTCCATCTTTGTAGTCTTTTCTTTACTTATCTTCAAATTGTATAGGATGCAGAGAGTGAATCAGCATTATAGGTGTAAGAGGGCTGCAGAAAGTATACAGAGACACGAGGGCAGGGGCTCCAGTCAGATGCTGTGTGGTGGAGTTGGGCAGTGTGTTTTGGGAAGAAGACTGTATACATACTAAATATGTGAAGAACCAGTTAATATGTATTCATCCACAACTGGATGTAGTGGGGCAGTCAAGGACTGCTAAATCTGCTGGGCTCCTTATCTAAGTTCCAAATGCACAGAAAATAATTACAGTTTAATAACAATAACAGTGTATTGTTTTACTCATTGTTACACTCTTAAAACGTTTTTTTGGGGGTGGGCTTTCCCCCTGCACTACTTAGTAAGGAGGAGGTTACACTCCTTATCCTGAGTTATTTATATATAAGTAACTTAAAGATCAGAGTACCATGGAACAGGAGGGATAATATGAGTTGTTGCAGCCTTGCGTTTAGAATAAATTTCATATTTTCTCTGTTATTGTCTTTCCATTTCAATGATTCAGATGACAGTCCTTGGAATTACAAATAATTTATTTAGTTTTAAGCTCCTTGGAATTACAAGGTCATTCACTTGGTTGAAAAACTGGGTCTATATTATATTCTCGAAAGCCGACAATGTTGAATCTGACATTGTTGGCACGAGAATATTGAACGCTCAGAATCTCAAGTGTGTAAACGGAAATCTCCGTAAGGGGAGATTTCCGTTTACTGCAATGTAGTGCCGTCTCGGAGTTGGTATATTTAAGTAGTGGGGGGTGCAGAGGCACTTGGCCTCCTGCTTAAACCCATTAGGGTATGTTTTTCTTTTTTTTTGTCTTTTTATAAGGTCAACGTTTGAAGACATCGCCCATATGGTGTCGACCATATGTTGTTCGATGTTTTCAACTGTCGATCTTATAATATAGACCCAAAAAACTCATTTGGTTTAATTATCAGTTACTGTTTTTTTTTTTCACCCTTTCCCCAAGTTGGTGTGACTATAGAGTTTGAAGACTATAAAGAGGGGAGCTCCTGATTGTGGGGTCAAGGAAGTTTTTCATCTTTCAAAAAAAAAAAATGTCTAAAATCTTTCAGCAAAATGAGGTTTCAACCAAATAATATAAAACCTCATCTGCTAGGATTTCTAAAGGTTATATGGGGGTATATGTTAGTTTGGATATAGTTACATAGTTACTATGCAACTCTGTCTATCAAAGACATGGGGGCCAGATCTAGGGTGAATTTCTAATTTTCCATCCACTTGCCAAGATTACGCTTAAATAAGGTTAGACATGTACTCTTCTTCACATGGATGGAGAGTCTTTTCAAGATCGTGGGGATCCTCTGAGACATGTCTGCCTTGCCAACATGAACTATTTATGCCACAGGCAAAATTTAAATCCTTGGATCTAGTGTCTCCGATGCTGTTTGTTTTGCGAATGTGCAAAAGGTCAACCAGAGATGAATGCCTGAATGCCTTGTATGCATCCATAATTGATAAATGATAATGTGTTTATACCCTGGATTCTCCTGGTAAGGAACCTTTGAAGTCATTCCAACTGTTGCATATGTCTGTTCAGGTACATGCCAAAGGGGGAATTATACTCCAATCTCTGAACTGACACAAACCACAAAAACTTAAAAATAAGCACGGAGGCACCACATACAACTGACCACTGAATTTTTATTAGATAAATCGCAAAATGAAACCGCAAAGGTTAAGTGCTTTCGTACTGAACCTCAGGACTTTATCAGAACATTGAAAACCTTCTTTACCTACTATTTGAAGCAATGAATTGTTTCAAATTACTGCTGACAGCCTATCAAAATCAGCACATCATTTCATAATTAACAAATGAAAAGACATGTAACAATATTCAAAATCAAATGACAAGGCACTCAATGTTAATTTAAACTCCCAGAACGTAGATAAAACCATCTTATAATAATACCAGCAGTTCAGCTGTTAAGAATGTTAAAAAACAATACATAGTAAATAACCCATCTAAAATCAAGAAAGATACCCATGCTACAAATTATATGACTTAAGTTTTAAAGTACAACCAATTGACAACATCCCATTCAAACTGGAATGGTTTTAGGCATTCAATTTTATTTGCTAAAAAAGCTCCATGTATTCAAACAAGTCATTCCACAGTCCACCCCTAGGATACCTAGTTATCATATCTAATCCAAGAAATAAAAAATAATGACCAAGAAATTATCTATTTGCTTAAATACTGCATTATTACTGTTACAATGTGAAATATCATACACGTGTTCATGTATACATTCCTTAAATTTTCTCACCGTCTTGCCCAGATAAAAACTTGGGCAGTTTTTGGTACAGAGCCAAATATATAACTCCCCTCAAATTTCAATTAAAATGATGTTTAGCTCTGATGACAGTATTGTTACTTGACTTCACAATATCTCTCACCAGCAAGTATCGACATTGCACAATTACCGCACTTGTAGGTACCTCTCCTTTCTTTAGGGACCTGCTGCTGTACATCATCCTGCTCTAAAAGTGTTTTAATAGATTTAGCTCTCCTATAAACAGTTAACAGTTCAACTGTTGAAATTATTATATGAGGGTCTTATCTATGTTGCAAGGGCTTAAACTAACAATGAGTGTTCTGTCATTTGATTTCAAATACTGTTACATGCCTTCTCATTTGTTAATTATGTAATGATATGTGGATTTTGGTTAGTTGTCAGTGATAATTTGACACAATTCATTGCTTTAAATAGTAGGTAAATGAGGTCATCAACATTCTGATGAAGGCCAGAGATTTGGGATGAAAGCGCTTAACCTTTGCTGTTTAGCTTAGTTGTTGTTGTTGTTGTTGTTGTGTCTTTCGGCTTATCCCAGTTAGGGATCGCCACAGCAGAACTCCGGTCCGCTAATGTTTGGTAGTGGATTTTTACTTGCCGAGTTACCAGCCCTGACGCACAACCTTCAACGAAGGTACGCCCATTCACGCATGCCTTCACACAGAAGACGCTCTAGCTGAGAATCGAATGGGACAACGTCTTGCTGTGAGGCGACAACGCTACCTCAGTACCACTACCGCGGGTGCTGTTTAGCTTTGTAGTTTATCTAATTAAAGATTTGGCGGTCAGTTATACATGGTGCCTTCATGCTTATTTTTAAATTTTTGAAGAGGGAATTATTCTTGATTATGGGTGTGATAAGATACAAATAAAGTGGCACTATGACCTCCATGGACCTGGATGATCTGGCATTGCTTATAGGCTGGGCAACACAGAATGATTTTCTCACTACCTTGGCCACATGTTGGTCAAACTGTCTACATTTGTTCCCAGATCCCTGACTACCGGATCAATACTTTGGAGTGTATTATTTATGGAATAATTAGCCTGGGTGGCCATTTTACCAAAAGGCACTATATAATGCATTTCTTGACATTGAGTTTTAATCCATGATTTTGGCACCAATCATTTGTCTGTGTTAGGCCCTCTTTTAAGATGTTTGTGTCATGGTGGAATCTATGATACCTCCCAGTTTGCAGTCATCTATAAAATTGATCAGCCAAAGGCCCCTGACATTAGCCTTTACCTCCAATAAGTAGATGCCAAATAGCTCCAACAGTCCAAACACAGATCCATTAGGTACCCCACAGGTGACTGGTCTCCTAATAGAGGTAGTCCCACCAATTCTGACTTCATGGGACCTGTCTGTGAGCCAGGCAGCAATCCAGCAGGTTATGTAGGGATCTATGCCCAGTTTGGTGAGTTTGTCAGCTATACCCAACGGGGGGCTTCGTATTGAACACCTTAGCCAAGTCCAAGTAGGTGGTATGCACCATTTTCCTCTCAATCAATGCCTTGGTGACATCCTCAAAGAAATCTACAATGTTTAGTAAGCACAAACTTCCCTTGACAAAGCCAAACTGCATTGGGTTCAGTGTCTGAAGGTTGCTTATGTCTTTGTTGATCAATATCATTATAATTTGTTCCATGGCTTTGCATATTAGACTACTCAGATAATGGATTTGTAGTTTTCAGGGACGGTTGATGGTCCACCCTTTGTGAACTGAGATAACCATTGCAGTCCCTGAGACTTGTGGTACAACATATGTTTTGAGACTATAACTGAAAAGTGACTCAAGTGGTCTTGATAGGTAATGTTTCAAGCTATTTAGGAGGCATCCCGGGGTATTGTCAAGGCCCACTGATGCTATGTTTTTGGCCTTAGCAAGTGCAACCAGGACCTGCTCCCTGCTAATAGTTTGGGGAGGGTATGCTAGTAGATGTTTCATGGGGGGAGGCAGAGGGAGAATGGAAAGAGAAATTTGAGCTGAATTTGTCACTATGTCACACTGCTCATTGAAGGTGGCACCAATGACCACCAGTTCATCACACTGCTGGATTCTGCCTTTGAGGCTACTGACATAGCTGTAGAAGGCCTTGGGGTTGTCTTTAGCCTGTGAAGCTACTTTGACCTTGTAATTGCTGGTGACAGTAGATGAGCCACCCTGACCCATGTAGAAAAAATGGGAAAAGGGAGCTGATGATGATAATGATGGCTCCATAAAGAAGATCCATTCATGTTATAAAACAAATTTATTCTGATTAACATGATAGCTACTGGATAACTTGGTTATAGTTTCTAACTCATTTGAATGTTATAAATATTAGTACTGATTTTAAAACTTTCATTTCTTAAACAGGATCTCAAAGATATAACTGAAGCCAGTCTGTATAAGTGAATAGTGACTTAGAGAGCATGTGAATAATTCCTACAGTGCTACGGAGTGAGATGATAATATGGATAATGGCTGAGCTGCTTATATAACAAAGTGATTAAGCTTTTTGCTTTTCAACAATTGCCAGATGTTAGTTATGATACAGAGTGAAACTCAAGAGGTAATAAGCACCTAGCAACCAAAAGAAGGCTTAAGTGTCTAGTACTGCACACACACACACACACACACACACACACACACACACATGCACATATATATAAAAATATAAATGTATACACACACATGTATATATAAACACACACATATAGCAGCTAATTTGTTATTCTTTATAGTGTCTGATAATGTGCCATCAAATAATAACACGAGAAAAACAAGTAGAAACAGCTTCTTTTCTGCTTCCAATTTCACAATCACTCTGTCTTCACAGAATTAAACTCTGAAGGGGGATGGCAAGTCTGAAAAGAAATACACAGTGTATGTGAGGTGTTTTTTAAAGGTGCTTGGGTATAGCTTCATAAGTGATAGTGACAGGAAGTCCACTTGGGATTCTGTTAATTACATGAGAGAATGCAAGTTTGTTAAAAAGGCACAGAGGAAGGTACATTCAATAAGACATGCTTAGTGTGATTCCAGATGGGTAACCAGCTAAGTGGCTAAACATCTGCCTTGTTAATTTAACAAATCCCTTCTTTTTGTGTGGAGTAACCTGTCTCATGAGGCAACACATTCAGCTTCAACATCAGCTTGTTGTCTTTCTTCACTGTGAAATTAGAGAATAAAAATTAAAATTAAGGTTCTAAACTTATAAGCATTCTTGCTTTATGTTTGCTTTCTTGTTAAGTACACTGCTTTTGGTTCAGCTTTTCACCATTGCCGCTCAGTCACTATGAGACCAAGTGTCTTTCTTACCTTTCAGCTGATTCTTACAAATTAGGTTCCTGAAGGCACTTTGAAGGGAAGGCCTCCCATGTGTAAGGCTTCTGTGGTATAGAGCAAAATGAAAAAAAAAAGAAAGAACATGAAGCAAGATGCTTTGTTGAGTTTGTATCTACATCAGGAAGACTGCTTGCATGCTAGTGCAGATGCTCTCAGTTTCTTTAGTCTGCCTGTAGCTCTAAGACTCTTAAACAGGTTTAATTGAAAAATGTAACACAGTAATATAACAAGGTTATTATGAAGACCAGTTTCTGCCTATAACAATGATTTACTATATACTATGAATTTTAAGTGTGTGTGTGTGTGTGTGTGTGTGTGTGTGTGTGTGTGTGTGTGTGTGTGTGTGTGTGTGTGTAAGATGGCTTGGTAGGCGGCATACAGAAAGCAGGGACTGCGATACTAAGCCATTCTGGTTTAGCAGTGATATCAACATGTCAGTCATGCTGTTGTGATAATTTCTGTCTTTTGCTACATGTCAGCATCTTCACAGTACTGCCTACAGTATACTAATAATCTTTAGCATGCAATCACTGTTGTTGTCTTACTCTAACCTTACATCAATTTTAAAGGGCCATAAGCTGAAAATATACTATTTATGATTCCAGCCTGTGGTACCTTTATTACTAACGCATTTCCATTAATAATAACAATAAGTACAAACATGGACCTGATATGATTTAATAAATCAAGGTTTACTGCAGCCAGCTTCCTTGTACCAGTCATTTCCACAAAAATAAATGAACAGAAAGCAATATAACAGCAAGGGTAAACAGTATAAAATGAAATGCCTTGGTAAGGTACTTTACACAACCTCAGTCCAGCCCAGAGGACTGTACCAACGAAACTCTCAGCCTCATATTCTGTCTCTAACATTCATGCATATCTAGTGCAGGTTACCATTGTACCTATTATGGTACTAGGGATCTCAAGGAAAGTCAGCTTTGGAGACTGATGCTTTGCTGAAATTGGGTGAATTCCCTGTCTGGAAACAGGAAACGAGTCAGATGTTGTTACTGATGTGGATTTGTGTGATACAAAAACAACAAGATGTTAAACAAATGATGCAGTTTTTCATGAACCTCTACATAGTCAGCAGCGAAAACAGAAGGTTCTCACCAGTACATTTCATTAGAAGTAGCCAGTGGAGCTTAATACTTAAAGCTGTCACCATAAACCCACCCATACATCTTGTAGCCAGTAACACTCATTCACCAAACACTGGGGAAAGATAAAACAAACCTTTTATGGATGGGACACCACAATCTAAATATAAACATCACTAAGATTGCTACACCATATAAGAAATGCCATTTCCATAAGTTCTGATACATTTTCAGTAGGTTCTCACTGTCAGATTTTCTATCAATATGGATTCTGCATTTGGCATAATTACTGATATTAAAATAATGTGCTCACTGTTGGCCTGTTGCGCTGTCAGTTGGTGATGTGATTGACCCTTTTCCCCATAAATTTGCTGGTTTCTAATAAAGCACTTTTTGGAAAAGGCAGTTGATAGAAAGTAGATTTATGTGATGTGTATTTTGTAGATGTTAAAGACATTGTAGGAAGAAAAACATTTTTATCAACTTGTCTAAAAACATCTTAAAATCTCAAGTGTGAGATTGGGGGTGGGGAGGGGGGCATCTAATCTCCAAGGTACAGCAAATCTGGAAGTGATTAAGTACAGGGGTACAGAACTACAGACAGTGCTGCTCCCTGCATAAACAGCTATGGGGAGCCCTTGTCTTCCCCCAAACAGAGAATACTGAAATGTAAACGTAACAGGCTTTGAAGCACTTGTTTCATTCAGAAGTCCATTTAATAAAGCAGTGTTTCCTAACTATCATCCACTTGGAGACATCCACTTGGAGACAGATAAAACAAGTTTAAAAAACCATCCCATTACTGAACTTGCAAAAAATATTTAAACATAAACTAATCCCCATCTATGGACTCCCTGTTTAAAGTGGACAAACACTGAATTAAAAAAAAACCCAGCAACTGTGAGCATTGTGTGTGTATGTGTGTGTGTGTGTGTGTGTGTGTGTGTGCGCGTGCGTGCGTGCGTGCACATCTGTGCTTGCATACACTACCAGTGGACTTCTTTTAACCTGTACTGTCATTCTGGAAATGTTACTTTTGTAAACACTGTCATAGTAGTGATCATCATCATCTTTCGGCTGTTCCCGTTAGGGGTCGCCACAGCAGATCATCTGTTTCCATTTCTTTCTGTCCTCTGCATCTTGCTCTGTGACATCAACCACCTGCATGTCCTCTCTCACCACATCCATAAACCTTATCTTAGGCCTTCCTCTTTTCCTGTTACCTGGTAGCTTCATCCTTAGCATCCTTTTCCCAATATACTCAGCGTCCTCGGTTCTCACCAGTACATTTCATTAGAAGTAGCCAATGGAGCTTAATACTTAAAGCTGTCACCATAAACCCACCCATACCTCTTGTAGCCAGTAACACTCATTCACCAAACACTGGGGAAAGATAAAACAAACCTTTTATGGATGGGACACCACAATCTAAATATAAACATCACTAAGGTTGCTACACCATATAAGAAATGCCATTTCCATAAGTTCTGATAAATTCTCAGTAGGTTCTCACTGTCAGATTTTCTATCAATATGGATTCTGCATTTGGCATAATTACTGATATTAAAATAACGTGCTCACTGTTGGCCTGTTGCGCTGTCAGTTGGTGATGTGATTGACCCTTTTCCCAATAAATTTGCTGGTTTCTAATAAAGCACATTTTGGAAAAGGCAGTTGATAGAAAGTAGATTTATGTGATGTGTATTTTGTACATGTTAAAGGATGGGGTGAAAACATTGCAGGAAGAAAAACATTTTTATCAACTGGTCTAAAAACATCTTAAAATCTCAAGTGTGAGATTGGGGGTGGGGAGGGGGGCATCTAATCCCCAAGGTACAGCAAACCTGGAAGTGATTAAGTACAGGGGTACAGAACTACAGACAGTGCTACTCCCTGCATAAACAGCTATGGGGAGCCCTTGTCTTCCCCCAAACAGGGAATACTGAAATGTAAACTTAACAGGCTTTTGAAGCACTTGTTTCATTCAGAAGTCCATTTAATAAAGCAGTGTTTCCTAACTATCATCCACTTGGAGACAGATAAAACAAGTTTAAAAAACCATCCCATTACTGAACTTGCAAAAAATATTTAAACATAAACTAATCCCCGTCTATGGACTCCCTGTTTAAAGTGGACAAACACTGAATTAAAAAAAAACAGCAACTGTGAGCATTGTGTGTGTGTGTGTGTGTGTGTGTGTGTGTGTGTGTGTGTGTGTGTGTGTGTGTGTGTGTGTGCGCGTGCGTGCACAACTGTGCTTGCATACACTATCAGTGGACTTCTTTTAACCTGTACTGTCATTCTGGAAATGTTACTTTTGTAAACACTGTCATAGTAGTGATCATCATCATCTTTCAGCTGTTCCCGTTAGGGGTCGCCACAGCAGATCATCTGTTTCCATTTCTTCCTGTCCTCTGCATCTTGCTCTGTCACACCAACCCCCTGCATGTCCTCTCTCACCACATCCATAAACCTTATCTTAGGCCTTCCTCTTTTCCTGTTACCTGGTAGCTTTATCCTTAGCATCCTTTACCCAATATACTCAGCATCCCTCCTCAGCACATGTCCAAACCAATGTAATCTTGCCTCTCTGGCTTTGTCTCCAAATCTTCCAACCTGGGCTGACCCTCTAATATACTTATTCCTAATCCTGTCCACCCTCGTCACACCCAGTGCAAATTTTAACATCTTTAACTCTGCCACATCCAGCTCAAACTCCTGCCTTTTTGTTAATGCCACTGTCTCCAACCCATATAACATAGCTAGTCTCACTACCCTCTTGTAGACCTTCCCTTTCACTCTTACTGGTACTCGTCTGTCACAAATCACTCCTGACACTCTTCTCCACCCACTCCATCCTGCCTGTACTCGCTTCTTCACCTATCTTCCATACTCACCATTACTCTGAACTATTGATCCCAAGTACTTAAACTCATCCACCTTCGCCA